>NC_056741.1:1826890712-1827123212 GCF_019279795.1 Protopterus annectens
ATTCTCCATAGCAGATTGTGGCACGACGTACCATATCTGCCCACAGAGCATCGTGCGCATGAGTTAAGGTTAGGCTTGAAATTTAGCGCCACCTGTTGGAAAATTGAAAGTGCTACAAGATAAGTATATTATATTATACTGCAACGCTACCCTACAAGGGTGCAGAACTATAAAACTATAAATCATCATGCCCTTTAACAATCTTATGTACAGAAAAGCGTTATTCTGTATTGGTAGGTGACTTTATAATATTAAAATCCTACCTAAAAAACTAACTAAGAATGTCATAGATATCAGCCCTTGATGACATTCAACTTATAACGATAACACACTTCTTTAAAAATTAAGACAATGATTTCTATTCTATTCTACTCACCCACCTCTCATATGCATAGACCACGCTACCTACTAAGGACATAACTATAAGATATCAAAAACATACAATGCTTGAGAGTGTATTTTATAACCAGTTATGACACTGCAAACAGTGTCTATCCATATGTGCTTCGTCATATGAGGCACGCTACTGAGCTCAGAACATTACTATATACTAATAATGAAAATAATAATACATTGTGGTTGCTTTTAACACAATGCTGCACAACAGATACTGGACTCTAAAGCATCCTTCCTTACATGACCAATATACAAGATATACAAGGAAAAAATACAATGTTTGATATAAAGCTGTAAAAGATGATGATGATGACAAAACAATAACTATTTCTAAGAATTACAGCGATGGAAAGCGCTGTACCCTGGTGCGGGTAAAACCACCCAAATTATTGTAAATATTGCATGCATAAATACGCACGCCGTATCTAGATGGTAGAATATGTTTTTATTATAACCTGTAACATGCCTGACAGGCTTCAGCCCATAAAAATACAAATAGACTGCATACGTTTCCTCAGTTGTACAAATACTTATGTTCTAATCCCAGATCTAACTCTGCAGTGATTTAATTGTCAGCTCATTCTGCAGCTGAGAATTTAGTAAATGCTAATTCCTGTCCATCTGAAAAGGATGGGAAAGCTTTTGATAGATCTGAGAAAATAATGCATTATTTTGTAACTGTTATTTTTTAATTCTTAAATGCCTAGCACATATTTTAAAAATGTTTGCTTGCTTCTTTTGAAAATGAGGAATATTTCTGCCACTTTTCCTTCATCTGAGGATAAATCATCTGTAAATGCTGTTATTACTTATGTTTCTTATGTAACAAAACATTCCTTGAAGTAGTCTTATAACTCTGCCGATACCCCCTCCACAGCAGCAGCCACTGGGTCTGTTATGAAAATATTTGCATTGTTATGTTCTCAAAATTTGCTTGATAATGTAAAAAGCTGAAATTTTGAATTTTTCCCTTGATGGGGAGATTGTATTTAGACTATCTATGGCTTGAGGTCCTGAAAAACTATGAATAGTGGAGAAAACCTGATTAAAGAAGTGACTTGGATTTTTCAGCCTTCCTTCTCCAAGTTTGTTAAAGATTTCATCCCTAATTCAGCATTGTTTTATAAAAAAACAGAATAAGCATACTCTGCAAACCTCAGGCAAGTAGACATTCAAAACAACAATAGCAGGGAGGCTGTACAAAGGAGGAGGTGGACTCTCAGCAAAAAGCGGCAGCCCAACAAGTTTGAATGACCATCAACAAATTGTAATGACCCCCTCCACCCTGGCAACCTTTTATTTCTTCTGCAAAATATGGGCTTTCATTTCTCTGGCAATAGATAATATACAAATGGGTTCTGAGACTTATCCATCTGGAAAACAGATGGCAGTAAGAGTCCCTTCCTCCCTCAAGGAGTAATATATCCCGTCCCTCTTTGTCTTGCAGGCAGAGGTTCTCATTCAAGAAAGTTTCTAGTATTGACCTCCAAGATCGCTGTACACTGATCAACAAGTTAATTTCAGCTCTCTCAATGTGACAGAAGAAACTGAGAAATAACAGCTTATGCATAATGCAGATATTGGCTAGTAAGTAAGAAAACAATAATGTAGATCCAAATTTAATTGCACTTAGCACCTTGGCCAATTTGGATCTGCATTGTTGTTTTCTTTATCATCCTTTTGATTTTATTGGCTAGTAAGTACACTGCCTGGATGCCAGCAAAAAAGAAACTTAGAGAACCTAAAAATTAAACCAGAAAAGGTGAAGAGAAGATGCTGACTGGGAGGCATCCCACGATTGTTCAGCAAACGAGATGACTTCAAGTAATGTAGAGGAAAAAATAAATGTACTCAAAAGATTATCAAAAAATAATGAAATGCTGAAGGGGGAGTACATCATCTCAAATAAGAAAAGTCTGGAAAAAATAGAAGAAGCTTTAAGTAGCTATTGAGATGGGGTGATAAAACTACAATAATCAGAGGATGAAATGAAGAAAAGGCTGACTAAGTATGGGACTTCTCAAAAGGAGCTTTTAAAAAAAAAATGCATGCATAAAAAAACTGTGATTTTCTGCTGTACCAGAGAAGTGTAAAGGAACAAACTTTATTCATTTTATGATTCATTTTATGAAAGTACCAATAAGCAACAAAGATTAGTATTCCACAGCAGGATTTGTTAACTGAAAGGGCAAATTCAATGTATGCTCCAAACCTGGCCACAAGAAAGCAGCCAAGACCTGTATTAGTAAAGACGTAATCATACCAATAGAAAGGGTTGATTTTGACAAAAATGTTGTAAAATAGAAAATAATTAAAAGTTGGAGATAACAGAATGTGTATGGAAAATAATGATTCACTGTATACCAGAAAGAAGTGAAACACATTTATCCCAGTAATTAGGGAATTTCAAGAGGCTGTTGTGAGATTTAAGCTGCTGTATCCAGCTGTCTTCATAATATATTTTCCTGGAGGATCAAATACATTTTTGATACAGTATAAGCTAAGGAGGAAATAAAAAAGTTTATCCAACACAAAGTGAGCCAGCAAACAGAAGGGGGCTCTGCTTTTCATTCTTCTGACAATAAAGCACATAGACACATTTTGCCACTGAAACCCATTTCAATGTTCCAAACAAAAATACTTGAGAGACAGTAAAAAAGCACAAGGGGTTCACTAGAAGAATCAGGAGTACCTGGGCCTTGAACCAGAGTCTGATGTTAGGAGATGGAGATGACAAGGAGGAAGGCCATCAACACTGAAGTTAGTGAAGTATCAATCATATTTGTTAAGTATGCCTTTGCAAAAAAAGGGAAAAAAGTGTCTGAAAAATATGGAACTTTTACTGACTTTGTTAAACTTGTGTGTGGACTGTGAAACATATACCCCACATCATGTCATTAATGTTTAGAAGGATATGAAAGGGGAAAAAATTAACTGTAAGTAAAAAAAATATTTTTATTAATATTTGTGTAAAACCATTTATGATATAAACTGCGTGTTATATATAGTAAAGCAGAGCTGTGCGGTGTATAGTCACAGGTATTTTAAATGTGGTGTGAGTGTTTTCAGTGACTGTGGTATTTGTTAAAGATATTAAAAAGAAACTTTGACGAGTGGATGGGAAACAGAAAGTTTACCCCGGGGATCATTTCAGTGGCTCTGCTGGACAGAGGCACAGGGAACTAATCTAAGGGGGCAGCAAAAACCAACACATTCTGGCTAGGCTTATAAATGCCTTCGGGCAGATAGCCTTGTACCTACCTATGAACCTATAAGAAAACAAACACTTTTGTTGTAAGAAATATAGGCTTTACAGTTTAACAAGAAGAAAGGCTGGACAAAAGCAACTTTAATGTTAATATGCTGTGATCTTGGGCTGCAGGAGTGGTGGTGGTGGATTGTAAAAGTGCACTGATCATAGTACATGTAGAATAAATACATTTTCCCATATTTTTACAAGGGCAAATGTCTAGATTAAAGCCACTGGCTTAAGCTATAAACGTGTTTTTTGCAAACAAGTTTGCTTGAAAAAAAAAAACAAAATGATGAAAGCCATGAAAAATGCCAAGCTTCTTATATCTGCCCAGATTTTAACTTTTGTTCCAAAAGCTCAATTTCAATGGGAGTCAAGAACTCTGCTGCTAAGGTAGACATTCTGTTCTGAGTGAACTTTTCAAAGATCGATTGCTGACTACTTTTACATGGAGACTGGTTGTGTGCAGGTGCAAACAATTAATCTTTAAAGTTCTGAGCATTATTTGTAGAGGGAAATGCAAAATGTAAAAGTACAATGGCAATCAGTTAAGTGAAAATGTATTTATTTATTTATTTACATTTGTTTACAGGGAAATTCCGACAAAGTTGTCAGACAAGATTTTAAAGTATGTAAAGACAACTAGCTAATCCTGACTGGGGTTAGTAGTGGCGGTAGTATAGTTGGGTTAAGAGTCTAGGTGGGGGTGTTAGTCTGGATTAGAACAAGGACAAAATCAGTGCAAATTTGAGTGCAGTCTTGAAAAGGCTGCTGGAAGGTAGAGTAGTTAGGGTCTATATGGAAACACTGAACGCTTAAAACAGTGAACAATGTTTCATCAACACATTTTCAGCGAAAGCTGAAAATGTCGACACCACATAACAGCGATTTCTTTCCTAGGGAAAGAAATCGCTGTTCCAACTAAAAAAAAAACATTAAACACTTCCAAACACATACACACGTACCCTAACCCTAATTGTACCCCCCCAAAAAACAGTAAACATCTGAATACACATATGCATGTAACCCAACCATACATCTAACGGGAAAAAAAGTAAACATTTTCAAACATATGCACTTACCTTAACCCGCACCCTAACCCTAAGGTCAGTAACTCTTGCACATTTACGTAAACAGTTCCAAACACATACACACTTACCTTAACCCTAATTCTGCCCTCCCAAAACAAAAGTAAACAACTGAAAACACATACACACGTAACTCAACCATACATCTAACGCAAAAAAAAAAAAACAGTAAACACTTTCATACATATGCACTTACCTTAACCCACACCCTAACCTTAGTGGAGTGATAGGGTTGGAGAATGGGTTTGAAGGGAAGGGATGTTAAGGGAGTGATTAATAAGTTTATGAGCGGGGGTGAGTTGATTAAAGTGAAGGAGTTGTGGGAGTTCTAGCCAGTTTAGTTCTTTAAGGGAGATATAATGATGTTTGCGGTAGGAGATTCCAGTGGCACATTTAGCAATTGTTGTAACAAGCATCCAGCTTCTGTAGGTCTGTCTGTTTAAGGTTGGTAAGTATGGGGGCTGCATAAAGTAGGGTGGAGATTACCTTGATATTGGCTATGGAGATTCTAGCTGCCTTGGTTAGGAATTAGCAGCTTCGATATAATGCACCAAGTTTCTTGTGAACTTTTTTTATTGTGAGAGATATGTGGGTGTCAAATCTAAGTTTGTTGTCTATTTCCACACCAAGTAATTATGTGTGTTCTGATGGAGAGATGATGGCATTGTCTTTTGCGAGAATGTTGAAGTGGGGGGTGTTTTGGGTGGCTTTGGAAGGTTGGAACAGGAGAAGTTTTGTCTTACTTGGGCTGAGTAGGAGCTGAGCATTGGATAGCCAGCTTTCTACAGAAGAGAATGATTCCTGTGTGATTTGTTTAGTTCTGGTAGAGTGGGGGCAGAGCAGATGAGAGTAGAGTCATCTGCATACTGTATAAGAGATGCTTGTGTGGTGGCAGTATGTAGGCTGTTAGTGAAAAGTGAGAATAGCAGAGGGCTAAGGATAGACCCTTGGGGAACTCCGAGAGTAAGTGGGAGGTGAGGTGATACGTTATCGTCCCAGATTACTGATTGCTGGCATCCATCTAGATAGCTGTGGAATCAGTCTAGCACTTTACCAGACTTCTTGTAGCAATTATTGTAGCACACAAGTGCTACCAGCACTAAACGTTCTACAAGGAAACAGATCTCGTACTTATCAATGCCCACCCCGCCAGGCATGTCTAAAGGTCAGTTCCCTGTGATGTGATAGTGTTCAATCTCGCCGTTTGTTCTTACACATGGGTTCGGAGCCGATCCTCGGCTCCGTGTCGGCCGCTTGCAAGCTCTGCATCGAGAAGAAGCTCGAGACAACCTAATACCCACAATCCCCCTCTGCCTTTACCCCAGATCTAGTTTGCCGCTGCTGCATTCGCATCACTGGGATCTAGCTCGAGCAACTTCAGATAAGATAAAACTTTATTTTTGTTTTATTTGACAAAAAATTGTTCTAAAAGTACTTTTTGGTAGACATAGTGTATGTGTGTGTGGTAGGTAGAAATTCTCGGTACCGTTAAGTTTAATTAGACTGGTTAGAGTTTTTCGGGGCCTTCCACCCCTTACTTAAATTTGACAACCAGACTGACATATATATCGGATTCGACTTTTTTCTACTGGATTTGTCTCTCTACTGGACTTGACTTTTTCTCTTACCTGTAAGATGTCTGAGAAAATGAAATCAGGCTTTAAACGTTGCCAGTGTGGCCAAAAATGTCAGTTACTGACAACCATAGTTCCTGTGTCTATTGCCTTGGCCCTCTCCACTTACAAGAGGACTGTTCAATTTGTCACTCTTTTAGTGGGAGGGTCATGACAGATAGGCGCAGGAAACTCATGGACAGGGGGTTATTAAAACCTTCCTTTCAGGAGGCTCTGGATGCTTCAGACCAGGCATCCAAATCCTCGAAGGAATTGAAGACGTCGGAGCCCAAGTCATCGGCTCCGAGCTCTTCGAGTAAAGTTAGATCACCGGTTCCACAGACTTCGGGGCCGAGTGTTCAACTGGTGTCAGTTCCTGAGCCTCGAGTCTTGGAACCGGTGATGGAGCTCCCTCCCTCGACTCTATTGAGGTCGGCTCTGTCTTCGGTTCCTTCGACCCGTTCTTCTTCTAAGCTCTCCGATGTCGATGTGGATCATGTGGTGCAGAATTTATTGGAGCATTCAGCCCTATCCAAACTTATTTCGGTTTCCACCCAGTTGGTGTCGAAACTTGAAGGCCTCCCATTGTCTCCATCCATTCCTCCTCCGAGACCTGTCCAGTCTTTGGAGCCGGAAGAGGTTGATCTTCTGATTGTGGAGCCCTCGGGTCCAGAACCGTCCTTTTCTCGGTCTGTTCCTCTCACCTCGACTCCGTCGGATCCGGTTCCGGAGTCTCGGAGCCGACGATCTGTCCTTGGTTCCGGGGCCGAGAGTCGAACCGACGTTTCAGTTCCGACTCTTCCCCTCGGGGCCTCGGCGTGGATCGATTCGGCTCTGTCCTCGGGGTCGATGCCTTCGGTGCCTGTCTCTGGGATTCTTCCCATTTCTTCGGAACCAGGAGATTCTTCGACTCGGGACCTGGGGGCCTTCGATCTCATGAGGAAGGTGTTGTCTACTCAGACAACCACGTCAGTAGAAGCAACCTCTCCTCCCCATAAAGGGCCGTTATCCTCCTCTGCACCCACGGCTACATCCAAGCGTCGAGCACCGGTGTCTCAGCCACCCCTGGAGGGTGCCCCCTCTTCCTCGGAGGCTTCTTCGGATGCTCCTCACGAAGAAGTCCCTAGGAAAAGATTGTGTAAGAGGAGACACTTAGATTCTCCACAAGAATCTTTGACATCCGATACTGACTTGGATGAGTCAGAAGGGTCCCCTAAGTCACCTTCAGAAGATGTCTCTTTTTCTGACATATTGGAGATCCTGAAACAGAGAGGTGACTGGCAGTCCCTTCCCTTCTGAGGATGAGTCAGTATTGCTGAAGGCATTCGGTGCTCGCCCTTCCTCCTCCTGGGTCACTCCGCCCTTCGATGAATTAATGGAACTTATTGCTCAAGGGCGGGAGGCTCCTGACACAGTGGAACCAGTCCCTAGGAAGCCCAATAAGTATATCACTGCACCCCAGGACAAAACTTACTTGACAAAAGGAGTTCCAGTGGACGCTATGGTGGTGGCAGCGCCACAAAAGGAGATGTCGGAATCTTCCTCATCTGTCCATCCCCTAATAAAGATTCTAGGACTATGGACAGGTATGGGAAGCGCATTTTTAGTTCAGCGGCTTTTTCCATGCGATCCCTGAACTATTTGACCCACTTTACACGACTACAGAGGGATCTAGTCAAAGAGTTGGGAGATACCCTCCAGGGTACTACAGATGCTGCTGTCTCAGAGAAAGTGACAGCGCAACTTAATACCCTTACATCCATTGTGAACTCGTCCATGAGGCTGATCTCTTACGCAGCCGAGGGTTCGAGTAGGGCAGCGGCTTCAGCGATTGCTCTTCGCAGACAATCCTGGATGCACTTATGTTCATTTGCGGAAGCCTTCAAGTCTTCCTTTACTAACGCCCCATTTGACGGTGCCACTCTCTTTGGCCCCAAAGTAAAGGAGACCCTTACCCGGTGTGAACAGGAGGGAAAGACTCTGTCTGCTGTCGGAGTCTGTTTTTCCACCCCAACCAGACCATACCCCAAAGGGCAACATGGTGGAAAAATGTGGTTTCGAAAACCCCAAGGATCTTTCCCAGGCACACAGGGTGATGCCCCTTCTAGAGGCAGATGAGG
Source organism: Protopterus annectens (assembly GCF_019279795.1). Taxonomy (NCBI): domain Eukaryota; kingdom Metazoa; phylum Chordata; order Ceratodontiformes; family Protopteridae; genus Protopterus; species Protopterus annectens. Next base: position 1,826,899,183 of record NC_056741.1, read on the forward strand.
GGGCAGAGGTGGAAGACGCCGCCTGGCGGCAGAGGGGGTCCGCAGAATCAAGGTGACAGGGATACACTCCCTGGTAAACCTTTCCAGCACTCCTGAGAGGAGGCCCGACTGTCCTGCTCTGGAGGCAGTCGGGGGTCGCTTAGCTTTATACCCTCAGGCCTGGCAAAACATAACTATGGACAAGTGGGTAAAAAGCGTGGTTACTAGAGGTTACAATATACCATTTCTATCTTATCCCATTCCAAAGAAAAGACTCCCAGATGTGCCGCCCCATCTGAGAGCCAGCAGCTATAGAAATTTCAAAGCTGCTAGAAAAAGAGTCATCCAACCAGTCCCAGCGGACCAAAGAGGATTCGAACTTACTGAAGGTTCATATTAGTTCCAAAGAAAACAGGAGACTGGAGGCCCATTCTGGACCTAAGCGACCTCAATACCTTCGTCAAGAAAGAAAAGTTCCGAATGGTCACGCTTCAATCGATCCTTCCATTCTTACAGAAGGACGACTGGATGTGCTCAATAGATCTGAAGGATGCATACTACCACATCAAAATGGCCAGGGCATCCAGAGATCATTTGCGCTTCCGGCTGGGTGCCAGTCACTTTCAGTTTCGAGCCCTGCCCTTTGGCCTGACCTCAGCCCCAGGGTCTTCACCAAATGCATGGCAGTGGTAGCGCCTCACTTGAGACGCCTAGGATTCCAGGTGTTTCCGTATCTGGACGACTGGCTCCTTTCTGCCACCACCCAGCGTCAACTAGTACAGGCCAGAGACTACACTCTTCAACTGTGTATTCACCTAGGAATTTCCGTAAACTTCGAAAAATCCTTACTACAGCCATCACAGCGTATCTTATTCATAGGAGCGGAATTAGATACACATCAGTTAATTCTAAGACTTCCTCCAGAAAGGATACTGTCACTTCAGACTCACATACGTCTTCTTCTTTGTCCAGGAAATCCCCAGCAAAACTAGTACTGAAGGTTTTGGGACTCATGTCAGCTTCTCTTATTGCAATACCCTTGGGAAGACTGCACATGAGAGTCCTACAATGGCTACTGTTTGCACAATGGTCGTTCCAACAACTACCTCTAACACACGAGATTCTTATAACGAACACATGCAAAACACACCTGAACTGGTGGCTTCAAACTTGCAACCTTTCCAAGGGGAGACCATTTGTGCTACCCACGCCTACAGCTACGGTGACCACGGACGCTTCCCTGATAGGGTGGGGGGGGCATCTTTCAGGGACAGACAGTCCAAGGCGAATGGACCAATTTAGAGTACAATCTGCACATCAATGTTCTAGAGTTGAGGGCAGTGTTTCTAGCGTTGCAACACTTTGCTCCCCTTCTTCCTCTGGGAACTATTGCAGTTCAGACGGACAACATGTCGGTAGTCTGGTACATAAACAAGCAAGGGGGAACCAAGTCCTATCAGCTATGCAGAGAGGCCATGAGAATCTGGCAATGGGCGGAGTCCACGGCTCGCTTTCTGATAGCAACGCACATCCCGGGGTCATCCAACATCATAGCCGACAGGCTGAGCAGAGCAATACTGTTACCGCACGAGTGGTCCCTAAAACAGTCAGTTGCGAAAAAGATTTTTCGCACGTGGGGCCAGCCTTCCTGCGATCTGTTTGCGTCTCCAATGAACGCCAAATGCAGGAGCTACTTTGCCCTATTACCCCCTCCAGGGGAAGTCCCCAGGGACGCACTGATTCACGATTGGCCCCCGGGTCTCCTGTATGCATTTCCTCCCTTCCCCCTGATCTCAAAGTTTCTCCAGAAAGCCAACAACCTACACAGGACAATTATCCTCATTGCCCCATTCTGGTCTCGTCAAATTTGGTTCCCCTTCCTCATAACACACTGCATTCGGGGACCCTGGATTCTGGACCCAGAGCCAGATCTATTGACTCACTCGTCAGGGGCTCCCCACCCCTCGCTTTTGTCCCTCCATCTAGCAGCTTGGCTGCTCCAATTCCCAACTTAGCCAGGTCTGATCTTCTTTTGCCTGCAGTTCAGAATATATTAGTGGCTTCTCATAAAGCTTTCACTACTAAAACATATACTAGTAAATGGAAGCGCTTTGTATTCTGGGTGAATGCACAGCAAGTGGACCCTGTTATAGCTCCCTTGAATAAAATATTAGAGTTTTTAACAGAATTGTTCCATCAGGGTGCTTCTCCTGCCACATTAAGAGTTCAATTGGCTGCCATTTCTAATTTCCATGTGGAAGAATGTGGGGCTCCTGTTATGGCCCACAGACTTTGTAAAGCCTTTTTAAAAGGGGTTTTTCATATTAGACCACCAATTAGATCTCCTACGTCACCTTGGAGTCTAAACTTATTGTTATCTAAGTTAATGCTGCCCCCCCTTTGAACCAGCCTCCTCTTGCCCATTGAAATTTTTGTTATGGAAGACTCTCTTTTTGGTAGCCATTACATCCGCTAGGCGAGTATCTGAACTTCAAGCTCTCCATTAAACACCCTTATTTGATCTTTCACTCTGACAGAGTTTCTCTTCGCACTAATTCATCCTTCCTTCCTAAAGTTTGTTCTATTAACAATATTAATCAGTCCATTGAATTACCCACTTTCTTCAAGAATCACTCCAATAAAATGGAGTATATGTTGCACAAATTAGATGTCCACAGACAACTAAGGTTTTACTTGGATAGAACAAAAGATCACAGGAAATCTGATCAACTTTTTGTAGCCTTTGCTGATAACAGAAAAGGAGTAGCGGTTACCAAAAGAACTCTTTCTAAGTGGTTAACTGATTGTATCATCTATGTCTATGATTCTTCAGATCAAACTCTTTTGCACAAACCCAAAGGACATTCCACAAGGTCAGTGTCTACATCCCTGGCTCATTCAGCTCGCCTACCACTAGACGCTATTTGTGCTGCTGCTACTTGGTCTAAACCACATACATTCATTTCTCATTATAAGGTAGACAAGGTTTCTAGGGACAGGGCAACCTTTGGTTCCACTGTGCTCAAGAACGTCCTTCCGTGAGTTCCTCAGGAACAAGGAGCTAGGGACGCTACCCATGTGTAAGAACAAGCGGCGAGATTGAACACTATCACATATAGAAGTTATGTCCTTACCATAACGTTCCATGTGGAGTGTTCATCTCGCCTTTGTTCTTACATTCCCACCCTCCCGCCCTTAGGAAGAACGTTCGGTTTGGTACCTGGTCTGGGGCATTCTGCTTCTGCATTGCAGTTGTTGTGTATATAGTTGACATGTATATATATGTGTATATATGTATATATATATATATATATATATAGACTCTTAGTTTCTGTGCATATGTGATATTGGCATGAGTGTTCTCTCTCTGACTACTGGTTTGCTTGCAAACTAGATCTGAGGTAAAGGCAGAGGGGGATTGTGGGTATTAGGTTGTCTCGAGCTTCTTCTCGATGCAGAGCTTGCAAGCGGCCGACACGGAGCCGAGGATCGGCTCCGAACCCATGTGTAAGAACAAAGGCGAGATGAACACTCCACATGGAACGTTATGGTAAGGACATAACTTCTATTTTTCTCCTATTAACCTGGTGAACTTTGGCATCTTGAGGTAATGTAGCAACTGGCTCATGTGCACCGACAACCCTCTCCTCTTACCTTCCAACACTCAGACTTCTGAGAGATGCACTTATATATCCAAACTGGAAGCCATGCACTCTCCAGCCAAGACCAGAATAGCTGGTCAGGAGGAGAAGGTCAATACTTGCACCACACCACATGGAACACACAGCCCTCTGGAACACACACCAGCACGGCCCGCACATAAAAACGCAAACCACACACCCACCTTCACGGAGGCTGTAAATAAAAATTTACTCAAGCAGCAGAGCCCTCCAAGGCAGAAACGCACTCGACCACCACAACACAACACTAATCACAAGACACATAACTCTTCTAAACAGTGTGCCACTCAACCAAAGCCCCGAAGGCAAAACAGCATGTGCAACACACTAGTCATTAGGTTGAATAAGAAGGTTGAATAAGAAGAAAGTAACAGTCAGCTGCCTGTCAGGTGCCAGGATCCAACACATAAAGCATGCACTCAGGTTGCTCAACAACAGGTACAAGTATGACTCTTGTCATTTTACATGTGGGTTTGAATGACCTGAGATGTACCTCTCTGGACTACATGAAAAGAGACATGGAGGAGCTCGCGGATTATGTAGCCCAGGCGGGTATGACCCTAGCCCTGAGCAGCATCCTACCATCACCCAGATGATACCACAGTACAAACAGAAAATGATTGATTTCAACAATTGGCTAAGTTTCTGGTGTTATTCTAAGGGGATCCAGTATCTGCCTGGGATGACATGAATGACAGACCTCGATGCTTTGCCAGAGATGGCCTGCATCTGTCACCCCTGGGCTTCTGGATACTGACCAAGGCTCTTGCCACACCAATAGTGCCTTTTTTAGGTGGTGTTCCAAAGACCAATTTACCACCGTAACAGCTACAAACAAATGCAATCTGAGGGTCATGTTGCTCAATGCTAGAAGTCTAAATCTCAAAATGCACTCGCTCGAGGCACTCGTTAAAATGGAGAACATCGACATTTGTGCTGTAACAGAGACCTGGCTCAAGGCAGCAGAAAGCACCCCTGCACTACCAGGCTATAACTCATTCCACACCTTTCGGCCCCAGAACATATACTGAAGCTCCAAAGGTGGTGGTGTCTCCAAATTCATAAAGATGCGCACACCTCCAGACTGGTAGCCCAACATAACCCATCAGAGATACTTCAGGTGCAGATAACATTGGGTAAGACAGCGACTCAGGTTGTAGCCTGCTATAGGTCCCCAACCATGTCCCAAGACTCGCACTCCATGTTCCTAAGCACCCTGCAGAATATTAGGGTCCAACTTAACACTGTCTTACTAGGCGACTTCAACTGTTCCTTCATTAACTGGGTAAACTACTCGTGTACCAGTACACTTGCCCAACATTTCCTGGAGTTCATTAATTCCAATGCCCTGGACCCAGCTCATTCGTACCCCTACTAGAGGTAGCAACATCCTTGACCTGATCATTACTAACATGGGCAACCATTGCTCTACACCAATAGTCAGCTCCTCCCTGGTTAGATCCGACCACAAGCTAATCACCTTGGAAATCCACATCCCTCCTACCCACCCCCCACCCCCCAGCAAAGGTAACCACAATGAAAAACTTCTCAAAAGCTGACTTTGGGATTAAAAACAGAGATGGCTAACTTCACGGCACCCATGCAAATGGAGAATAGTTGCAGGACTGCAGAATCTTACACCAATGCACTGTACGAACACATACATAAATGTATGGATCTCGCCATACCCAATAGAACCAAGACACTCTCCTCCAAAAAACAGAAGCCAATCTGGTGGTCCCCTGCCATAAACAAACTCTACAACAGAAGGAGGAAACTGATGCGGAATAAGGTGAAGTCCCAAGACTGGAAAAACTCCCTTACCAGCCTCAACAAAAAGTTGAGATCCCTCATCAAATCCTCTTAACGCTAGATATGAAAACAGAATTGCAGCAGATAGTAAAGACAACCACAAGGCCCTCTATAGTTATGTAAAGAATCTCTTCGGCAATACCCAGATTTGCTCTGAGCTACTGCACAATGGTACCTCCTATACTGAGCCAACAGATATTGCCAATATACTGGTCAACAGATTCAGTGCCAACTTTACCCCCCCCTCCAAAGGACCAATCACAATACCAGTAGATTGCCAGGCATCCAGTATTACTGCTACACAGGTTAAAACAGCACTGTCCAAGGCCAAGAATACAGCTTCTATGGGACCTGACAGTATCCCTGGTTGTGTTCTACATGAACTACAGAGTGAACTGGCACCTCACCTGTGTGCTCTGTTCAGTCACAGCCTCACCTCAGGCTTTGTCCCTGTCAAACGGCGCACTGCTACAGTTATCCTTTTCCACAAAGGAGGAGCAACTACAGACCCTGGGAACTATTGCCCCATTAGCCTGACTAGTCTGACATGCAAAGCTATGGAACACATCATCATGGACCTAGAAAAAAACAATGATATAGGGAATCTCCAAACTCTGGATCCCACACAGTTTGGTTTTGTGAAGGGGTAGATCATGCCTGCTCAACTTGGTCGGCTTCTTTGGGTCAGTCACCAGAGCTGTGGATGAAGGCAAGGTGGTTCATACAGCCTACGCTGATCTGGCCAAGGCTTTTGATACCATTCCCCACTCAGGAATCATAGAAAAACTCACTAAGATTGGCATCAACCCCTATATCACTAGGTGGGTTGCAAACTGGCTCACAGATAGAACCGACAGTGTGAAAGTAGCTGACTCCAAGTCAGACTGCCGATTAGTCACAAGTGGAGTCCCACAAGTTCAGTCCTGGGTCCTCTCCTGTTTGGTATCTACTTTTCTGAAGTCCAGGCCAACACAAAGGGATTCTGGCTGACAAAGTTCGCAGATGATTGCAAGTTGGGAGCTATTATTAACTCCCCAAGTGATGTTGACATCCCTCAGAATGGCCTCACTGTGACCAACGACTGGTGTCAGAACCATGGCCTTAAGCTCAAAGCCAAAAAAATGTGTTGTCATCCCCTTTGGGAAAAAAACAGTTCCCATGAATTACCACATTGATGGTAGTCCACTGAACACAGATGACGTTATAAGAGATGTGGGAACATAGGTTGACAGCAACCTCTCTTTTGATCACCACATTCCGACTGTGGTCAGAAAGCCCTTCTATGTGGCACATCTCATTACTAAGGGTTTTGTATCCAGGAAGAAAGAGGTTATTGGCTCCATCTACTCCCCTCATTAGGCCAGTTGTCGAGTACAATACCCCATTTGGCATTACCTCACTAGACACCTGCAACAACTGGAGAGGCTGCAAAAGTACCTCACAAAGAAGATGCTAGGCCTTAAACACTTGTCCTATATGGACAGACTCAACTTAGAGGCGATCTCTGCATGACTTACAAAGCCATGTCCGACTCAGCTCTGTTAAAAATGCTACATCTAAAGAAATCTCAATCCCTCTGCACCACATGCTCCAGAGACCTCAACCTCATTACCACAGTTAACAGAACACTCTGAAGGGACAGGTTCATAACCCAGAGACTGCCCATGCTATGGAACAGACTTCCCATACATGTCAAGCAAAGCACCTCGCTGACCCTCTTCAAGAGAAATCTTGATCAGTGGATGGGAAAAAGAAAATTCACCCTAGGAATAACACAAGTGGCTCTACTCGACAGAGGCACTGGGAACTAAGGTAGGGTGGCACTATGCCAGGGTAATCCTATGGCTAGGCTTGTTAAGGCCCCAGGGCCATTAGCCTAGTACACACCTATGAATCTATGTCATAAGCCATAATTTAATAATGATGTTTTTTGTTTAAAAAAAGAAACAGAGTACAAATATCAATACTACAGGAGACCCATTTGGAAAGAAATGAATATATGAATTTCATAAAGAAAGGATTTCTAGACGAATATTCAGTAGAATAACAGGCGACAAATGAAAAGGGTAGTAATTGCTAGAGAGGCTACAGCAGTGGTAGAAGAGGAAAAAAAGACAAGAATGGTAGATTTGTGGTAGTAAGGGGCTATTAGCAAGGGAGGAAGATTACACTGGCATATATTTATATTCCACCAAATACTGCTATTATGGAGCTTAAGAAAGTTTTGGGAGAAGTAATCAGTTTTCAGCAGTGAATATTATTTATAGGTGGGGAATGAAACTTGACTTGTAATAGTGAGGATGTGTCAGGGAGACCTAGAAGGGAAACTATAGCAAAAGAGGGAAGATTTCTGAAGACATTTATGAAAATATTTGGCATGGAAGATGTGAATTCAGTAGTAGGAACTCTTGACACAATTTACATATTACTCCCTAAGGTACAATAACTAGGCCAGTATAAATCGAAATTAAATTTCACAGAAACATGTGCATTTAATTCAGAGCTTTGACATACACCCAATAACTAATTGAGATCATGTGCCAATAAAGACCAAAATAAAAATGCAGTGTAATGAAGTAAAAATGAGACAGTGATGCTTTCCCACCTGCTTGTTAAAAGAGAGGACTTTAAGGAATGGGTAATGGGAATTATTAGAGAGTTATAAGGAAGGTAGAGGTATCCTGAGAAGTTAAAGCTAATGAGTGGGATAAAATAAAAATGGAATTTAAAAAATAAGGTATAAATAAAAGAGACAGAAATATGGTTAAGAAGTAATAGAAATTACTTAGAGGGGCTTACAAAAATTAAAATATTTTAGAATAAAGGGAATTTCACAGAATAAGAAGTTGTTCAAATGTAGAATACTAAAAGGAAAATAACGGAGTGTCTGGGTAGTATGCATGAGTTTAGAAAGACTGCTGCAACTATTTTTGATGATAACTTCAGAGCAGGAAAGTTTTTAGCACAACAGTTTAGGCAACAGAAAGTAGAAAGGGTTGTTGCCAAACTTGGGAATCCTGCAACAAGAAAAACAGCCAGTCATCCTGTAGAGGTATTAGACATATTTTGGAAATTGTATGAACATTTGTATAAAGCAGAGAAATGTGGAAATAATTAAACAGCACAGATGTAAATATTTATGGAAGATTTAATTATGCCAAGATTAGAGCTAAAAGAAGTTCAACAACACTCAGTTAAGATAGGAGATGTGATAAAAACAGTGCTGTATAATCAGTCTTCAGGAAAGACTCCTGGAATAGATGGCATTCCTGTGGAAGCTTGGAGTGAAGAAAATGATAAGTATATGTAGTAAATATGTAGTAAGTATGAAAGAAGATGGAGATGAACATAAATTGTTTGTTCGGGCATGTATTTTAACATACACGCCATACACTAATATTATTCAGGACATTCTGTGCCAACATTGGGACATTATTACTTCTTCAAATTTGGACAAAATTGTGGGATTTACACCTAAATATGTATATAAGACAGGACACAATTTAAAAAGAATTTTGGAGAAAGCTAGTAACAACATTGACAATGTAGAAAAATACAATGGTACTAGAAAATGTGGAAGATGCAAACAGTGTAGCTACATTAATGAGGAAAGACATATTCAACTAGAAGATATAAACCACACCCGTATTAAGACTAGGACAGGGAATTGTAATACCAGTCAGGTGATATACTTAGCCACATGTACATCCTGCCTAGCGTATTATATTGGCAAAACTGAAAGACATTTAAAAAAACATATTTATGAACACTTATATCGTATTCAGAAAAAAGATTCTAAAAATGCTCTATATAGACATATAAGTGATAATGGAGCTGAGCACCATTTTCGTTTTGCCATTATAGATCAAGTTAAGAGTACATTATTTGGAGGGAATTGGAAGATGCAGTTGGCAGCCCTGGAGAGTAGGTGGCAGATTATATTAGATGCTACTAGAGCACCTGGACTGAATGAATTTATTAGCATTAAACCTTTTTTGATACTTTCCCAATAGGATCAGGTTAATATGTACTTATACATGTATTTCTTCCATATATTATTAATAGTATTGTCCTTATACTGAGCTTTTTACTACCAGTGGATTAAGGTACTATTATTATTTCTTTTGACATATTCTCCTTAGTTTATCCATTCAGGATACTTGATGGAGTTTTTACATGCTCACAGTGTTATTATTAATTTTTACCTTTATATATATATCTTTATATGTATATAATTTTATTTTCTCTCCTTTTATATATTGTGATTCTTAGTAGGCACACAGTTTTTTATATATTAATATGAATGCATTTATTTTTGTTAAAGAACAAATTTTGAAAAGAGAGAAGTACAGCTTTAAAAGTTTTGGCGGACTTTTTTAATTAATTGAATGACTCACTCAGACTATAAATTTTTGTATGTGAGTACTTTGAATTTGTTCTGAAGAAGACTGGGTTTACCAGTTGAAAGCGCTAAACTTGTTTTATTGTGGAATAAAGGATTTACTTTCATCTTCTCGTGTACGAGCATTGCCTTGAGCAGGTGTCTACCGATCCACATCATTCCGTTCTTCATTCTTAGTTGGTTGTAGTCTGCTCTTTCCAATATTTTAAAAGGAGAGGAAGCAATATTTTAAAAGGAGAGGAAGCACCAACATCTTGGAAGAGAGCTGTGGTGGCTGTATTACCTAAAGATGGTAAAGACCCATCAGACCCAAATCATATAGAACCATTTCAATTTTAAACCATGATTAGAAAGTGTTTATGTCTATACTAGCTAGAAAAATGACATTGGTGTTGCCAGATCTGATAGATATGGATTAACATGGTTTTGTGGAGGGGAGGCAAGCATTTGACAACATTAATAGAACAATGAGGATCCAGACAAAAGCAGAATGTAAGAAAACGCAATTGTTGCTAGTGGGTCTTGATGCAGAAAAAACATTCATTAGAGTAAGCTGGAATTTTATGAGTAGGGCAATGGAAGGATTTGTTTTCCCTGATACAATAATAAGGTTAATTGGAGGCTGTATGAAGGATGAGAGGAAATAATTAAAGTGGGAGGTTTCCTCTCTAAGTTGTGTTTGAACAAAGGAACCAGGCAGGGGTGTCTTCTTTTCCCTTTGTTATTTGTTTTATATTTAGAGCTATTGGCAAAGAAAATAAGGATCATAGAAATGCAATGATATAATTGGTATGTCAATTAAGAAAAGTTGGCTTTATTTGCAGATGATGATATTTTGTAGCCGATAAATCCAGTCAGTGTTGCTCAATATTCTGAGAAAGTTTAAAACCTTTTCGGGATATAAAATTAATGGAGGTAAAACAAAGGCTATAACCAACATGAATTGTTTCAGCAATACCCATATTTTATGGAGACATGATAACATTAACTATTTAGGATATGGATTAAAAAGGCAAAAGGCTTGTTTTATGGCAGCTAAGGTTATATGGGAAGGGATTTAACAAAAGATTATATAAAAAACAGAAAAACTGGAAGCTCTTGTTTAAGGATATGTGGATAGTAAGATACAACCAATGAATATATTTTTATTACCGAAAAGAAACTGCAAGAGTGCACAAAGAAAACTAAGTGACCAACGCAAGTACATTGTTAGTATATTGTCCAATGTAATCCAGGAACCACCACAAAGGGAAGTTACAAATGTGAAATTTTATTATGCGAAAAGTTTAGCACCGAAAGTACACAACACACGTTCATCCTATCAATACATCACTAAGATTTCATCAAAACTACCTAAAAATTTTGAACACTTTATTTAATAGGAAAATGCAAATAGGTCAATCATGTGACAGTCATGTCCAAATCCATTTCCCTTACCATTTAAAGCTGTAGACATACTTGATAAGTGTAACCCACCACAAAAAAAAGAATAAAAACATTGCCACAACCTAAGTTCAGTTTACATTCCTATTCACGTAAACTTCATTAAAAGACACTAAAAGCCATTGTGTGTATGAAAAAAAATATTAAGCTACAAATATTTTAAAATGTATATAGTATAATATAAAAGTAATAGAAAAGGACCAGATAAAACAACACAGTTTAAAAGTTAATATAATCCATAAAAACACTTTCAAAGTCCTCTCATTATGGTAATATAGTGTTGAATCAAACAAACCAGCAGTAATACAAAGTAGCTGCCTTCATCTTGAGGGCTATATTAATTGATATGTATTCATTAAGACTTGACAGATGCTGGAATCAAGCTTAAGTTGATTGATTAGTTCCTTAAATTCATTCATTTCTCAAACCCCACCCCCACCCCTTGGGTTAACAGTATCTTTCCCCAAAATAAAAAAAGTCAGTCCTTTTACAATCTTGAGAAACCATTGAATTATTATAGAAGGCATTATTAAAATTGCAGCTTGAAAAGTGGTAATTGTGCTCATATATTCTTTTTTCGATGCTGTTTCCATCTTACCAACATAAAAGGAAAGCCATGTCAAGCATTTAGTAATATATGTCAGCCCTACAATATTACAGTTCCCATCATGCAACCGCACTGTTCTTTTACAAAAGTTGTCCAGTATCATGTCCCTACCCATGCCCTTACAGCATGTGACTTTTTTCTACCCTTTCAAAACTATCTTTTAGGTTGTTGGAAACTTTATATAAAAAATGGGGGTGCTCACCCACAGAATAGTATAATTCCTCATTACCCATGAATATCATCCAAACCTTTCTAGCAATGCCCTTCACTAGGTTTGAACAGTCATTATATTGCAGAACCAATGCCCTGTTGTAATTCTGTTTTGCCTCCTGGGCCACACTTGTTGCATCTATTGTAATGTTAGACTGTGACTGCTCTGAACCAGTACCCAACAAGGGCTTGTAGGTCACTCACATTTGTGACTCCCTGCTTTGCTAATTTCATCCTCAAATGCCTTGAGGACCCCCCCTTTCAAAAAACAGCTTCTCCAGTTCAGCTTTTTCTATAATGAACAATGCCTTGTCAAAAAACATTCTCACCAAGCTTACAAGTTGCCCCTTAAACAGGCTCTTTTTATATGTAAGTGGATGAAATCTCTGGTAAAGCAAATACAAGTTCATAAATATTGGTTTCCTGTAAGTTGTAGAGGCAAAACCTCCACTAATTAAACTAATTTTGGCGTCCAAAAAGATGATTTCTTGAATTTGGCGCTGGTAGGTGAACCTCAAAAAACAGGGGGTGGTGTTCAAGTAGTTGACAAAATCCTCCACCATAACACAAAGATATTGTCATGGTATCTCAGATGGAGTTTACAAAGCGGTTACAATCTTGAGGAAGAATATATTTCCTTTCCTAGTGTAGCTTAACAAGGTTGGCAAAAAATGGGTGCACATGTGGCACCCATGGCAGCCCCATTGATTTGCTTATACATTTCTCCCTCAAAATACAAAAAAAAATGTTCAGAGTCAGTTCCATGCAACTTGGCTTAATATCATTTTTTGATAAAAAAAAAATGTACAGTCCAACAATGCTTGATGAAGTAACTCCATACTTTCACACTGAAGAATGCATGAAAAAAAGATCTACAGTGCACTTGTCTTGAGACAGTTTCAAGTCTTTTCAGGATATAACATTAATGAAAACAAAACAAAGGACGTAGCCATATTTGTTCAGCAGTACCCATATTTATGGGGGCACGGTAAGTTGAAGTATTTAAGAGTAAGGATTAAAAAGGCTTCTGTTACGGTAGCCAAAAGAGGCTAAACAAAAGATAATACAAAAACTGAGAAACTGGAAGTGCTTGTAAGTGGATATGGATAGTAAGATATAAGCAGTGAAAATGTTTTTAGTCCCTTTAATTTTATATATTGGCCAGGCATATTTTTATCAACTAGAGGAGAAGTTGTGGACGCTATTTAATAAAGAGATAAAGGAATTTAGCTAGGAGGGGAACAGGGCAAGATTTAAGTGGGATAAATTGATTCTTCCAATACCCAATCTGAAGGGATATTTTACAGCTACACAGTTAAGGCTTGTATAACACAAGCTGAGGGCTGTGATTCAAATTGGAAAGGGATGATGATTAAGTCGGGGATAAGTTCAAGAACTAGAGTATGTGAGATTTTGTATGCACATCCTTAAAGAGAATAATAGCAACAATACAAAATACTGTATTCATAAAGTCGTAGAAGGTATTCTAAGAACTCAAACAATACGAGAATGGAGTAAGGAAATTTTGCTAATAGAGACAACTGCAAGTAGGAGTACAGAAAATTGGCAGGAGGGGCTAGAATTTAATGGAGAAAACTGGCAAAGGAGTCAAGGTATTGGGAGCAAACAACTTGAGAACGAAAGTTAATAGAGTGAGATAAGGCCAAGAAGATGTTTGGACTGCAGGGTAGTGATTGCTTTCCCTACCAGGGATTAATATCAGAGTATAGGCAAAGAGAAAGAGATAGGGGAATATTAAGTGAAAGACCTGCTCTAGTAGAATTTTTAGTTGAATCTAGAACAGAAGCTCCTGTTAGAAAAAGGATAATTAGTAGGCTTTATAAAATATTGCATGACAAAGTACAGTTGTGTAAAATCTTACCATAACAGTAGCTATCCTTCTCTTCATTGTTGCACTGTTCTTCACCTAAGTGATCTCCTGCCCATGTAGCTGAATGTCCATCCAGTATACCAAAACATTTAGCTTTTATAGGTGCATATGTCACATGTATGCTCCCCACACACAACATAGGGCATTAAAGTGACAGACACAGATACTCAGAACTGAAAAAGCCCCATCAGGAATAGCATACCCTCAGGAATAAAATAAAACATGTGCATCCATAAGGAAAAATAAAGAAGGGAAAAGGGCTCCTCAGACAGTAGGGCAACCAGAACACAGGGGAAGGGTCAAGGTGGAGGGAGAGGCCAAATACTGCAACAGTGAAGAGAAGGACAACTACTGTCATGGTAAGATTTTACACAACTGCACTACGTCCTTCCATATTACTGTTGTAGAATTCTTCACCTAAGGGAGAGTACAAGAGCTCAAGAGAATTCCTGGGAGGAGGAAGGCTGAGAAGTACCCTCCATAAACCCATGTAGGACAGCCCTTGCAAAGCCTGGTCTGGCCCTGGAGACAATATCCAATGTGTATTGTTTTGTGGAAGTATGAACAGAGGACCAAGTAGCAGCCTCAAGGATAGAATTGGTATCCAGACCCTTGAAAATGGTACCAGAGGTGGCAACTACCCTAGTAGAATGTCCCTTTATAGATGAGGAAAGTAATTTGCCATGAAAAAGCTAACAAAAAGCGATGGCCTTAGAAATCCAGGAGGAGATGGTTTGCTTAAAAACAGCCAAACCCAAAGTCCTGGGATGAAATGAAACAAAAAGTTCCTCATATCTAGGGAAAACATTTTAGTTTTATCTAAATAATATCTGATCTGTTTATGCAAATCCAACGTGTGAAGGGCCTTCTCACTGACAAACTGTGGAGAAGGAAAAAAGGAAGGAAGATTAAGTGACTGATCAAGGGACAACTCATTGACCATCTTGGGCATAAAAGGATTAGCATGACGACACATCCTGTCTCTGTGGAAGACTAGAAAAAGAGGGATGGCCATGAGAGACTGAAGTTCAGACACTCTCTTGGCTGAAATAAGAGCAAAAAGCAGAACAATCTTCCAAGAACAATGTTGCAAGAAAGCTGAGGAAGCAGGCTCAAAATGAGCCTGATTCAATTTTTCAAGTACAAAATTGAGGTTCCAAAAAGGCGGGGTAGGAACCTGGGAGGCCTGATAAGAAGGATGCCTTTAAGGATCTGCTTGACTTCAAACTGAGAGGCCAGAAGAGAATTCAAAGGCAGACAAGCAGAAATTGCTGACAGGTAATTTTTTATTGAAGAATATGGGAACCCAACATGGAGACAAATAAGGGAGAACCATAGCAACCTCCACTGATAGAGAATCCTAATGGTGAGAGAGGCACCATACATACAATCTTTTCCATTGGACATATTTGATTTCCTGGCCTTCTGCAGAACCTGAAGCACATGGGGGTGGGAGGTTGGCATAATGGTTAAAGTGCTTACCTTAGAAACACAAGGTGCAGGGTTTGATTCTGACATGGGGTAATTGGCTAGCCTTAAAATGGCCCATAAGGGCAGTTAGCCTAGTACTAACCTATGAACCTATGAACATCCTCCGAAAAGAGGTGCATAAAATAGATCAAAACTCTATCACTCACAGTGTTATTTGAAAAGTGGACAAATGAGGATGGATAATAAACCCCTTGTCTTGTGTGAGAAGATACACCCTTTGAAGTAACTTGTGGTGATTGTAAATGAGAAAGAAGGGGGAACAAATGCTGTCTGGGTCAAAAGGGAGTCACCAGCAAGATTCTGTATTAGTCCTGCCTGAGCTTGTGAAGAACTCTTAATAACAGAGGAAGGAGGGGAAGGCGTACAGGAACATCCCCTTACAAGGAAAAAGCAGGGAGTCCACCTTCTAAGCCAAAGGGCTTAGAACTCTGGAACTGAATAGAGGAAGGTATCTGCTCAGAGGGGAGGCAAAAAGATCTACTTGAGGAGTACTCCACCAATGGAAAATGTCCAGGAACACATCTCATGAGCTTTTGTGCTAGACCTGCTAAAGGACTCTGCCACTAGACTGTACTCTGAGGAAATGTAAACTGCCTGAAGAGTCATTCAGTACTGGATAGCTAGATCCCAGACCTGAAAAGCTAGTCCACAAAGAAGATAAGACTTTGTGCCTCCTTGCTTGTTGTTGACATACCACATCACTGTAGTATTGTCTGTGAAAACGTTGAGAGGCCCAGGATGAAACAGGGAATGAAAGGCTTGCAGAGTCAGAAGCAGAACCCTCATCTCCTTGATGTTGATGTGGTCTGACTGCTGACGAGGAGGCCAGAGACAATGAATCATTAGGAGCCGACAGGAGGCACCCCACCCCCTGTCTGAGGTGCCTGTAAAGAGCTCTTGAGTATGAACTGGAGCTTGACAAGGACGCCCCAGGTTGAGAGAAAATTGATGACTCCAACCCTGAAGCTCAAGTTTGAGAGAGGAAAGAAAAAGTACTGGGAACTCTAGGGGGTGGCAGTCTTGAATCACCCAGATATGATGTACCACTGAAGTTTCCTCATATGGAGCCTAGCAGGAATGGTTGAAGCCATGAACCCCAGGATCCTGAGAAATTCACTGGCCATGACAGATGCCAGAGGATGAAGGGATTGGGAAAAGGTTATTAGAAATAGATCCTTGGGGTAGGCAGGCATGCCAATATGGGAACTGTCTGAACCTTGCAGCCGAGGAAAATATGATCCTGGGTAGGCATCAGAACTGATTTCTGGAAGTTTATGGTGAACCCCAGACTGTGTAAAAGACAAGAAGTAAACTCAAGATCCTGAAGCAGTTTGCTGGGGAAAGGAGCTTGAATAAGCAGGTTATTTAGATAGAGAAAAATCTGAATATCTCCGATCCTGCAAAAAGCAATGACGGGAGCAAGGTATTTGTTGAATACCCCTACGAGAGACCAAAAGGTAAAGAAGAGAACCGAAAATGCAAGGAAGAGACAGAGAAACATAAAAAAAAATCCTGAAAAGAAGATGGCTGGGGATGTGAAGACATGCCTCTTTGAGATTCAGAGATACCAGAAAGGCCCGTGGAAGAAGAAGAAAAGGAGGAGAAAACAATGTCTGAAGGGATAACATCTGAAAGAAAGGAATCTTGAGAAAGGTGTTGAGCAGGAAAAGATCCAGAACTGGTTTCCTTGTACCGTCCTTTCATGTAACCAAAAACATTCTGTAATAAAATCCCCTCCCTAAGTGGGTAGGAGGCATGGCTTGAATGGTGCCCTGAGCCAAAAAAGCCTCTGGGAAATGAGAGAGCTGTTCCTTAGGTGGTGGAGGAATGCCTAAAAAGGGAGGAGGGGGACGTCCAAACCATAATACATAAAGGACAGAACCCAAGAGTCTGAAGTCATCCATAACCAGTTTGGAAGAGACAGGGGAAGCTGGAGGGACAAGGGAACCTGGATGAAAGAGGGGGGAAGCAAGCCATCAAACAGAACCATGCTTGTCCTGAAAAGAGGGCTTCTGGGAGGCAGGAGTCTGAGTAGACTTACCAGGAGTCACATGCCTTGAATCCTTCCTGCCTTTGGGAGGAAGGCGAGATTGCCTATAAACAAACACAGACTTGTAGGGATAGTTCCTCTGAAATGTAGGGATGGGAGAAACAAAAATATCATTCAGCTCCTCCTAGGCTTTGGCCTTGTCCTTGTCCTTGTCCTGGAGGGACTTCAAAAGGTCAGGAGCAGCAGCAGATCTAAAAAGTCTATTGTTATCCAAAGGAGCATCCAAAAGTTTGGCCTTAATGTCATCAGGCAAAGCCTGAAAATGAAACCAGGAATAACGCCTCATAATGGAACCAAAGGCAGCATTCGTGAAAGAGGCATCAGCTGCTTCATAGCTACATTTGATTGAATGGTAGGTAACTTGTGAAGTGGAGCCCAGCAGGGCTCTGAGTCAGGAAGGATAGAAACCTGAGCAAAGACAGCCAAAACATACATAGTCATATGAGTCTGGCAGTTAATGTGACTAAATGGCAAAGTGGCAACAGTGTAAAATTTCTTGCTCAGCCTTTTCATGACCCTACTATCCTTATCAGAAGGCAGTAGCTTGGTGGAAGGCAACAACTTGGACAGTTTGTCAGAAGAGACTGACACTACAAAAGGGTCATTTATAAAGAAATTTGCACTTCTTGGGCACTTTATATAAACTATCTGGCTACTTAGGTTCTGGAGGCTGACAGTCAGATGCTACAGAAGCTGTCAAAAAGGTATCCAAAACGGTATTCATAACAGGAGGAACAGCAGATGGTTTGGGAGACTCCATCTGTTGGGGCTTATATTTGTTTTGAATATTAGACACCTGAGAATAATCTCACTTAAAATAGTCCATTGTATGGGCAATGGTATCCTCAAAGGAGAGCTCTTCCAAAGGGGGAGTCGAGTTAAGGAATCCTCCTCCTCTGAACCATAGTCCAAGAGGAAATAGATTTGGAAAGAATAAGCCAAGGATTCTTCCCCTGAGTTCAAATCCTGATTTGAGGAATCTAATTCCCTAGCCCTCTTGAGTGGAGTGCATGACCAGAGACGAGCAGGAACAGAGACCTCTTGAGGTGGCTTCAATGCCATCAAATCATTAAATAAACCCTGAGTGAAATCCTGACATTCACATTGGGGATCCATCACAACTGGGAAATATGCTTCATCTTTTTTTCTTTTTCTGAGAGACGTCCACTCGAAACACCCTTGGAGGGTCAGACCCTTGACGTGATTCTGTAATGGAGGTAGGAATCTCCTCCTTCACTAACATCCTAGGAATCCTCCTTGGTCCTTCTGATATAATCATCTGAGGTTCTCCCTCAATGTCAGACACAGATGTATGAAAAGCCTCCAAGTACATGTGAAAAGCTGGATCCATGCCAGCCTCCAACAGGGTAGCGGCAGAGGAATCTGAAGCAAGCACCGGATGGTCTTTGGGCTTTCACCAGCCTTGAAAGAGACATTTGGGGGACAGCAGCTAGATCAGGCCTAACTTTTCTGACTTATTTCTTGGCAGACAGCTGGCCCTCTGGATGGGAGGATTCTGCCATAGTACCCTGAGTTATCAGCTTAAGACATTGGTTTTCTAGGTGTATAGACAAAGAGGAGAGTTGACTATCTAGGGTCTTGGGCACCAAGTGCCTGGCAGATAGAACACTGCATATGATCATGGGAATCACTCAAACAAAAAAGTCACTGGTTTTGATAGTCTTTATGGGAAGTATGCCTCCCACATTGACATTTTCCCTTTCTGGACGACATGAACATAACAATAAGAAAAGGAAGTGAAGAAACCCCAATGGGGCAGTTATCTTAAAACACAGCTTGGTTACCAGCACAACAGAAGGGCAGTCAGACCAACATTCAAAAATTGCTTTCAGACTGGTGGCAAAGAAGTTTACTATCTGCATCCAGACGTCACTTTTATGCCCTACATTGTACATGAGGAGCATACATGCAACATATGGCACCTATAAGAGCTGATGGCTTTGATATACTGTCTGGGTTTTGGGCTGTCCTTGGCTGGAGATCCCTTCGATGAAGAATACTGCAATAGTGCTGTGGAAGGACATCTATAAGAATCAATCAGATGAGGTTAGAAAAGACTGGGAAGAGAGACTGGAAAAGCAACTTAGAAGAGAACATATGTATGGCTTGCAAGCATGCAGCAAAGTCCAGAAGCCTTTGGATCTTTGTTTGGAAGTGTTTGCATAGGTATTTTATACCCCAAGAAGACTTCAAAGAATTTTTCCTTAGGTAGATAGCAAATGTTGGAAATGTGATGGAGAAGAAAGAGGTAACTGGGAGCATGTGTTTTGGGAGTGTGATGAGTTGGCAGATTTTAAGTATTCCACACAAAGTACGCTGTCATAAATACTGTGTGAGCAAATGGCTGTAACTAAGGATGTGATTCTTATGAGCTAGAACACAGAATCTGAATTTGCCTACACATAGTAAGGCCTTATTAAGTTTAATTCTGTTTGCTGTGAAAAAGCAATTACTAGAAAGTGGAAATCTAAGTTTAAACCAACTGGATCTGAAGTAGTGAATAGTATGAAAGAGGTAAGAGAACTGGAAGAGGCATCTTTAAAAAAGGAAAGGGACAAATTACATAGAAATAAATGGAAATTGTTGGAACAATACATGCAGAATAATGTTCAGGAGGAGGGCTGATGTTTAAGGGAAGGCAGGAATTGAGTGATTTATGTAATGTTGGACTGATGACAGTTAAAAGAAAAGACCTTATATATTATATATCGGTTTGCACTTAGCAGGTCGAGGTGGGTTTGGTCGAACCTATTGTAGTCTATTTCAGGAGGTCGAGTGGTGACAATGTCGAACCCGACATTGTCAAAATACAAATGTCGCCCCATCTCGAACCATGTTAAAGCCCATTCCGAGGTTTACGGAGATTTTTATTTCGACAATGACGAAATTCAACATTGTCTGTTTCGCTGCACTGTGTCGACTATACCATCATTCAACTGTATCTGGTTCGACCTACTGTAGGTAAACCTCATATATCATATATCTTGTATGTAAATGGAAAAAAGTGCTAATATGGTTGATTGGTTTTCTGTTAATGTATGTTTGCTTATGTCTTAAGTGACAATTTAATAAAGGTCCAGATCCTGTGGTGCATAGAAAAATTCTAGTTGATCAGCACCAACAGGATTTTCCAGGGCTCCCACTTCCATTTCAAATGGGAAAAAGGAATTTGTTTGGCCAAGACTAATTGAAGGGCCAGAAGTGGAAAGATCCACCAACTGGCCAACACAACCAATCCCTGAAGAAGATGTGGGGGCTGGAGTCCATGACCTAGTGTGGAACATCTCCCAGTACAAGTTGACAAAGGATGAATGTTCAGTATTGTCAAAGGGTTTATCCTTCATTCCTGCTGTGCGGGTTGAACAAATGAGTTGTACACTAAACTTACGCCTCTTTTTGTGCAATTTAGCCTTACAAAGCTTGTTTAAGAACTCTGACATGACAACTGATAATGCTACCAATGACTCTATGGTTTTTCGGCAACCTAGTGTTTATACACCAATTTTTCCATCAGCATTTAATGTGTTTCTGGCAGTATGTGATAAACAACTTCAGCAACATATTAAAAAATCTAATATGAATGAAAGTAACAATCTAACCAGGGAGGAATGGAAGGCATTGGATCAACTGGCCATGAATCCCTCCATAACTGTTCGACCCACAGATAAGGGGGGTCCTATCGTTATACTTGACTCTGAGTATTATGTTAACAAAATTATGGCTATGCTATCTGACATTAATGCTTATACTAAAATTGACATCAGTATTGTTGATGCTATGAAATTGATAACTGTCTTATTGAATGCTATAGGTTGGGTGTACTAGATAAGGACCTTTTGGACTGTTTTATAATTGAGTCCCCGGTATTGCCCAATATTAGTGGCCTGCCCAAAATACATGAGAATCCTTCAGAACCTGACTTTAGGCCAATATTAGCAGGAGGTGGCTGGCTTAATGAGGCCATGTCCATATTCCTGAACAAACAGCTTAAAAAAGTGTTAGCATTAAGTGAGGTTACTCTAAGGGACACTGAACAATGTTTGAGGGATTTATACCTCAACTTTAATAACATTTCTGTAAATGATGTTGCCTACCTTGTCACACTAGATGTAATGTCACTATTTACCTGTATCCCAATGAAACGGGCATTGCCATGGCAAAAGCTGCGATGCATAGAAGTGGCTTGTGATGTGATTTACCGTGCATGCTACTTGAATTGGTATTGGAGCACAATATTTTCTTGTTTCAAGGTGATTGCTATTGGCAGAGATCAGGTGTTGCGATGGGTACAAGTTGTGCCAATTCATATTCGAACCTAGTCATGTCTGAATGGGAGCATTTGAATGTCTTAAGTAAATGGAATGAGAACATTATTATATATCGACGTTTTGTCGATGACTTGTTTATTGCATGGAAAGGTGACAAGGAAGGTCTGGAGGAGACTGTGAGACATCTTAACAGCAGTACATTCTTAAAATTTTCCATGACATGTTCACCACAAGAGATTATCTTGATGTGAACATTAGGAAGGTGG
Organism: Protopterus annectens; assembly: GCF_019279795.1. Lineage (NCBI taxonomy): Eukaryota > Metazoa > Chordata > Ceratodontiformes > Protopteridae > Protopterus > Protopterus annectens. The sequence goes on from NC_056741.1 coordinate 1,826,921,303, forward strand.
AAGGTCATATTAGCACCAGCATGCACAGGAAGAAATGCTATAGATCCTCCTATCTACACAGGGATAGCATGCATCCCAACCATATTTTTGGTAATATTGTTACTAGACAGGCACTTAGAGTATCAAGGTTAACAAGCGAGGACCATAACTTAGATAGGAGCTTGCATGAACGTAAAGCTGAACTTATTTCTAGGGGTTACAATGAAACAGAATTAGAAGTGACCTGTTGTAAGGTCCGCAATGAGAGGGAAGGGAGGGGCAGACCCTACTATGCTGAGAATAAATCCACGACAAGGACACATGTGGACCAAAATATATGTCCACCTATAGTGCTTCCATTTGCTAAAGAAGTAGATGAGGTGAGAAACATTATCACAACCAATTGACTTATTTTGGAGACAGATACTAGGTTTTCGGAATTCTTGGGAAGAGGTCCAAGATTTGTATATAGTAACATGAGGAACTTGAAACAGAGACTGTGCTCCCAGAGAGCAAGGGTTCCATATTTTATAAGGATGGATGGTACATCTAAATGCAATAATTGTAATTATTGTCAATATATTGATGAGTCGAGATATTTCCGGTATCCTGAAACACATCACTTATGGAGCATTGAGGCCAGTGCTAATTGCTCTACTATTTGGCCCATTGTTGTAGATGTTTTAAGTTCTGTGTGGAGAAAACCAATAGAAGTCTCAAAGAAAGAATTAGGGATCACCTCTATTGTATTCGCAAAGGCCATAATTATAGTGCTTTGGCCAAACATATTCTACAGACAGACATGACCCACACTTTTTTGTTTCAGGTTTTACATGTCATATATGATGCTGTACATGAAGGCAATTTAATAAACTGTACGGAGGTAGCTGAATTGGAATGGTTATTGAGGTTGGGTGCACATCAGACCATGGGTCTTAATGATAATGTACCCCTCAAACCAGTGCTGAAGGCATGGAGACTAAGGCACCTAGGGTTTTGTCCAATATATACCTTTAATATAGTTTTATTAATAATTTTTATCTATACTTCAACTGTGCAGTTTATTGAGTAGCTAATGTATTTTATATTTGTATAGGCTCTGTACTGGTTGATATTGCCATATACTTTGCAATCAGTAGCTAATGTGTTTGTTCAGTATATTTTATCTAGTTTTTATTTTATTTTCATTATTCACATTATTATTTCTATTTTATAGTAGTGATGTATGAACCATCGATTGTTTCTATATGATTCCTTATATTGTCTTGTTTATATGAGTGATCCGTAAAGGGATATGTCACTTTAAGGTACGAGTAGCAGTGAATGTCATGTGATGTATTTTAAAAAACTTAAATATGTTTGCTTTGATACATTGTAACTGTCTGATAAAACATTTTTTTTGGAACTGTGAAAGCGCTTATGCATTCATGTTAGAATAAATTGCATTTTTTAACTTCTGCAAATCTTTGAGAACTTGGTTCTTTCATAACATTTGTCTCTGCTGGCTGCTGGGATTTGGCTTTCATTAATTTAATAAAGGTGTTTAAGAAACAGGATGATTCTGGTATCAAAGAAAGATGCATCGTGGAGACCAGTCCTAGATTTTTCCTTTCTCGACTAGTTTGTGAAAGCTCCAAGGTTTAAAAAAATAGTATCCCTTAACCTGTTACCTCTTATTCCCCCCACTTTTTTTTATTTGTTTGGTAACTAGATTGAAGGGATGCTTCTTATTAATTCCTGTAGCCACAAATTTCAAACTTTTGTAAGGTTTTCTGTGTCTGGATTACACTTTGTTGCGTTACCTTTCTGGTTATCCACTGCTCCAAGGGTGTTCACAAAATGTTTAGATTCAGTACTTACTTATTTAGATTATGTAGTTATCTTTGTAGAGTCTTTTTCCAACTTGGGTAAGAGATCTTCTTGCAGACTGTGTTCCCAGGAGAACATTCAAAAATCTTGTCTTACTCTATTCCATAGGATAGTGTTCCTGGGGTGTCTCTTACATACATTCATTCAAAAGAATCCCCCAGAAATAGTAGATCTATTCCTTAGTTTTTCCACACAGTCCAAGAATTGGGCAAGGGAATTTCTCAGGATTTTGTGATTCATGGCATCTAGGATTCCTCTAGCCAGACTTCACATGAGAGATATTCAATGGTGTGGTGATGTGAGGTACTGCCAGCGTGAGGTACTGCCAGCTATGCAAGAAGAAGTAAGACAGTGGATGAGTAACATATGCCAGCATAGCTAGCTAGAGTTTTGTAAAGAGTTATATGACATTTGTATGTCCAACTGATTTGTACAGGTGTTAATGTTGAAAATGTATTTGTAAAACTGCTTGTATTAAAAATGCACCAACAGTGAGTCCTACTGGAAAGGGCAATCCACAAGCTTAGGGAGCCTATAACAAGGAAGATAACAAGAGTTCCTGTAGAAATATTAGAAATATTTCAGAAATGTTATGAAAATTTGTATAAAGCAAAGAAATATGGAAATCAAGAAAAGGTACAAATGGAAATGTTTATGGAAGAATTAAATATGCCATAGCTAGAGGTAGATAAGGCTCGATTACCAACAGGACAGGAAGGGATGAGATAAAAATGGCTATGTATAACCAATCTACAGGAAAGACTCAGGAATAGATGGTATTCCTGTGGAAGTTGGAAAAAACTGATAAAGATTTGGAAGGTTTTAACAGTATTCTAAGAGGAGAAGAAGTACCAATATCTTGGAAGAAGGTGGTGGTAATGGTAATATCTAAAGACGGTAAAGATCCATCGGATCCAGCTTCATACAGACCCATTTCAATACTAAACCCTGATTATAAAGTGTTTGTCTATAATGGTTAAAAGAATGGCAAAAGTGATACCAAAATTGATAGGTATGGATCATTGTGGTTTTGTAGAGGGGAGGCAAACATTTCACAATATCAAAAGGACTTTGATGATCCAGAGGGAAGCTGAATGTAAGAAAGTACCACTTTTATTGGTGGGTCTTGATGCAGAGAAAGCATGTCACAGAGTAGACTGGGACATCATGAGCAGGGCAATGAAAGCATTTGCTTTCCCTGATACAATCATAAGGTTGATTAGAAGGGTCTATATTAGAACACCGAATGTTCAAAATTTCGAGTGTTCTAATATCGACCCTGAAAATATCAAAGAAACAGAAAACCAAATTTTTTCCTAGGGAAAGAATTTGGTTGTCCATTTCTGTTGCTTCAGTATTTTCAGCGCTGCGGTGGAAAGTTACGGGTCGGGTCCAGGTAAGTGTGCGATTGTGTGGACGTGAGGGTTAGGGCAGGTTAGGTGAGTTAGGGTTAGGGCACGGAATAGGTAAGTGTGGGATTGTGTGGATGTGAGGGTTAGGGCGGGGTAGGTGAGTTAGGGTTAGGGCGCGGGTGAGGTGACTATGCGATAGTGATGGACCCTAGGGTTAGGGTTTGGGTTAAGGTAAGTGGATAGTTACTGGTGTATGTATAGTTTAGTGTGGAGTTAGGTGTAAGAGTTTAGGTGTATGTGTGTGGATTGCTGTTTGTTTGGTGTGCTTGTGTTGTGTGTATGTGTTTTGGAACAGCAAATTTTTTTCCCTAGGAAAAAATTTGCTGTTCTGAATGTTCGATGTTTTAAATTTTCGATTCATAGGGTTTGATATTAGAACACTCGAAATTTTGAATGTTCGGTGTTCTAATATAGACCCAATTAGAAGAATATATGAGAGATCGGAGGCACAGATTAAAGTGGATGAGGGTCCTCTCTGATAATTTCTGCTTGAGTAGAGGAACCAGGCAGGGTCGTCCGCTTTCCCCTTTTTATTTATGTTATATTTAGAACCATTGGCAAAGAAAATAAGACACTCAGAAATTCAAGGATATAATTGGTATGGCAGTCAGGAAAAGCTGGCCCTATCTGCAGATGATATTATTTTATACATGACAATACCAGAAATGGGCATTACAGTGTTGTGGAACATTTTAAGACCGTTTCAAATCTTCTCAGGATACAAAATTAATGAAGCTAAAACAAAGGCAATAGCAGAAAATTATGTATCTACACAAGAACTGGTCCAACAATATCCATATTTATGGGGACATGATAAAAGGAAATATTTAGGGGTATGGATTAATTAGAAATTACTCTGTGGTGGCAGCTAAGGATATGTGGGAAGAGCCTAAACAGAAGATAATACAAAAATTGAGAAACTGATAGTTTTGTTATATGGATATGGATACTAAGATACAAGCCATTAAAATGATTTTAGTCTCTTTAGTCTTATACACGTCAGGCATACTTTTATAAACTGGAGAAGTTGTGGATAGCAGTTAAAAAAGAGTTGAAGGATTTTATCTGGGAAGGGAAGACGGCAAGGGGCAAGTGGGATAAGTTGATTCCAGCAACAGAACAAGGTGGTCTAGGATTACCTAATTGAAGGGGATATTTTAGAGCAACACAGTTAAGGCTCTTATACATAGCACAAGCAGAAAACTATAATTCCAAGTGGAAAGGAATGATGCTGACACAGGGAAGAATCTCAAGAAATAAGGAGAGATTGGGATTTTGAATGCAGACTCTTAAGGAGAACAACCAAAATCATACAGAGTATTATATTCAGAAAACAGCAGGGAGTATTCTAAGAACCAAACCAGCACGAGAATGGAGAAGATAGCTTTTGTCAATAGGGTTGACTGTGGCCAGGGATACAGATAATAGGCAACAGGGGCCTGGAATTTATTGGAGAAAACTGTCAGAGGAACCAAGGTATTGGTAGCAAATAACTAGAAAGGGAAAGGTAATAGAATGGGAAGAGGCCAAGAATTTATTTGGGTTGCAGGTTAGAGATTGTCTTCACTATCAAGGATTGATATCAGAGTATAGGCAAAGATTAAGAAATAGGGGGCTCCTAAATGGTAGAGTGAGTTTAATAGAATCTAGAACAGAAGCTGCCGTTAAAAAGGGAATAATTAGTAAAGCATATACAATATTGCATAATTATTATGAGTCATTCAGAGGAGCTTAGAAAGGATTGGGAAGAAAGATTGTATAAGCAATTCACAAACAGACAGTGGGGGGGGGGTGTATGTACATCTGCCAAATATGCAACAAAGTCTAGAAGATTTAGGATCTTTGCCTGGAAGTGTTTTCATAGGTATTTTTATACCCCAGGTAGACTTCAAAGAATTTTTCCTCAGGCAGATAACAAATGTTGGAGGTGTGACAGGCAAGAAAGAGTAGCCAGGAACATATTTTTTGGAAGTGTGATGAGCTGGTGGACTTTTGAGATTCCCTGTGGACCGTTCTGTTGGTGATATTAGGTGAGCAGATTGGGCTGACTGGGGAGATGATTTTTTTGAGTTATGCTACAGAATCAGAATTGCGTAGACATAGTAAAGCCATGCTGAGTCTAATAATGGTGACTACCAAAAAAACAATTACTAGAAAATGGAAATCAAATTCTGGACCAACTTAACTAGAAGTAGTGAATATAGTAACGAGATAAAACAACTGGAATTGGGATCTTTAGAAAAGGGAAGGAGCAAACTGCATAGGAAAAAATGGGAATTGTAGGAAAAATATATGCAGAGCAGGAACAAGATTTAAGAGGCAGGATTTGAATGAGCTATATAATGCTTAACTGACAATGACTGAATGGTTTATAAGTGATTAATAATGTTTACAACTATAGTTGTTTCAGTGGTGTTTGTGATGTAAACTGTAACTAAAGTGTTATAATTTGGTATGTTTTTCATTTATATAAATGTAAGATTGCCTTTGTCATATGTGAAATGCAATAAAGACGTTTGAAAAAAAAAACAGTGGGCCCTGCTGGACAAAAAAAATACATCTGTTGAAATGACTATATTGTAGCAAAGGATACTGGAAGAGAAGAGGTTAATCTCAGTCCATGCAACTTTGAAAAATAGTCTGAAATCAAATTACCTGGTTTAGGCTATAAAGATTGTATCTTACATTTCTGACTGCAGCCAGAGACAAAATTTCTGTGGAAATCAGGAATAGAAATCCTACTGTATTGTCCTTTGGGGTTAACTAATTGCTACCCTGGCAGGGTTGAAGTTTCTGAAATGGTTTTATACCTTCCAGATGTTATAACACATCTTAGCAAAGCTGTGTGTGTGTGTGTGTGTGTGTGTGTGTGTGTGTGTGTGTGTGTGTGTGTGTGTGTGTGTGTGTGTGTGTGTGTGTGTATGAGACTGTGTGGTAACATATATGTGCAAGATTCTGGCTCAGCTGCTAGTAAAGGGGGTAGTGTGGGAACCAGATGACAGATTACCAGATGTGTGTGATGTCATTCTGTAAGTCAGCACTGAAATGATGCTTTAATACTAGATGAAACAGAAGTCTCAGGGCAGTCTGTTTGTGAAACCTGACAAAAAAGGACCACTCTTCCATGTCATCTTGCCTTGCACTAGTAAGTGAACTATGGGACAGTAATTAGATCAGTCAGGAAAATATAGCAAAATTAGTTAAGTATTGTTTTTATGTATCTGTGTGAACCTTTCCATCTGTGTTATTTTTAATATTCCTGTGATTTGAAACTCTGACGTTTATTGTAAATAGATATTCAGTATTTTTGTGTTATTTTTGTTATTGAATGTATTTAAACTTTTCATTGTGGCTGGTCTTTTAGGGAATATTTTAACCTTTGAGAGTATGTATATTTATTTGTTGAACACTGTGGCCGCTCCTGAAAGCCTTGAGTTTGGTCAAAATACTACCATTTTTATGTGTTAATTTTACTAAGTATAATTGGATACCCTGGTAAGAGCCTTAGAGTAGCTGGTTTTGGAGTGTTCTGGTGGCAGTATCTACTTTATAGTCTGGGCAGATGGGGCATAGCTGGTAAATCTGTGCCAGCCTTTCCCAGGTGTGTGTGTGTGAAAATCAAATCACAGAGTGTGTGTGTCAGCTAACTGAAGCAGGGATACAACACTGGTTTCACAGAGAGGAGGGTGGAAGACTTGGCTTGGAATACTTCGCTGAGGACTCAGTTCTAAAGCTGTGTCAGTGGGGAGTCTTATTTGTGGCCTGGAGAGAAAGAGAGGGAGTGGAAATCCCAACCCCAGGGCTGAGTGTGTTGCCTGTGTGCTCTTAAGGGAAATTGTGCTTGGTACAGAGAGCTACATCTGGAAATGGTGTGTGTATCTGTCTTTGTTCTAAGTGAACTTCCTTCACCAGTGTAAGTGGTGAGGATTGAGGTTCCTTTATTACTGGCCCAGAGGAGGGGTGTCACATATTGGTGAGCATACTGGTGAGCAGTGGTGGGATATTAATTGAACTTCTGTAGCCTGTAGACAGTTGTCACTGAATGTATATATACTCTCAGCAGCCAAAACGTAAACATACAGAGTTTCATTTTCACAACAGTTTTATTTATTTTTTCTTAGTTTACTTTAGTCAGGGAAAGCAGGCAAAGATGTCAGCAGAGGATTATGTCAAGCTGACAAAGGACCAGTTGGCCAAGGTGTGCGAAGCCAAAGGACTGGTAGATGCCAACCTGACTAAAGAAAAAATTATTCCAGCCTTAATTGCAGCTGTAGCCCAGACCAGCAACCAGGAGGATAACCAGTCTGGTGATAGGGAAGTGCAGCCCTCAGAAACAGGACAGTTCACCTTTTCATCAGGACTTAAAACCCCATCTGGAGTTAGAGACATGAACAGGAGGCCAAATGTTTGGAATTAGAATCAGTGGAGAGAATGCAACAGACAAAATATATGGAATTAGAATCAGCAGAGAGATCACGAAATTTGGAGGCTGAAGAAAATGAGAAACAGCCCCAGCATGAGAGGGAGATACAGACTCTTCATCAGGGTAATAGGGAAGGAGTAACCAAACGCCAGAAGCAATAAAGCTCAGTCAGTTTCTTCCATGGTTTACAGAGCGTGATAATTTTGATAGTTTTATTCATATATTTGAAAGAGTATGTAAACAGTATAATGTTGACCAAGGGCTCTGGGTATGGTTCCTGACACCCTTACTCCACTGTAAAGGTGTAACTACTGTTTCTAAATTGTCTGATACTGATTGTTTACACTATGATAAAGTTAAACAATGTTTATTGGAATGTTTTAAGTTAACACCTGAAGCTTACAGAAAAAAGTTTTGTGAGCATAGATAAAAGGCAGATGAAAGTGTATTTGATTATGTTGCTGAGTTAAGCGCTTATTTTCATAGGTGGGTGAGTGGGTGTCAGGTCACCACTTTTGAAAACCTGGCAGACCTTTTGGTGAGGGAACATGTCTTTAGCACTTTGCCTGAGGACATGAGAATCTGGTTGGCAGAACAGGAGTGTAACTCTGCAGATGAGGTGGGGAAAAGGGGGATCTCTACTTAGCAAGCAGGGCATTACTGCAAAAGAAGCAGATAACCAGTGCTGCACATAGATATATGAGACCCATGGTGGGCAGCCTAAACCACCCCAACAGAGTCAACCAGTAACAGGGGAAGCCACTACTTCAGGCACACTGCCAGAATCAAGGTTTAGATGTTTTAAATGTAATCAGGTCATGTAGCATACAGATGTCTACAGAAGCAAGGTGGGAAACAAAAGGTAGGGGAGCCAGCAAATGGGAATAACAGAATGCCATTGGTAAGTTGTCTGGAGGCAACAGGGGCACCAGACTGTCACTGGATTTTATATCCTATCTTAGTGGATGGAAAACAGGCCAATGCTAAGAGAGAGACAGCCTCTGACATAACCATTGTGAAGCCTGCAGTGGTTAAAGAGGAGCAGTACTTTCTTGGGAAGTCCACTCCGGTCAAAGCTTTAGGAGGGCCCCAGTTCTAAATGCCTTTGGTCGGGGTTCACCTTGACTGGGAGGGTGGAAAAGGAAGTAAGCAAGTAGGTATGTTTGAGAATATCCATGCAGATGTCTTTATAAGAAATGATTCTGATAATGCAGTACTTTGTGTGCATGCAGTTGCACGCAGTCAGGCTTGGAGATAGGTATATGGGTCTGGTAGCCTGGGGGAGACCCAGACAGACCCCACACCTGAAGCCAGGGCTGGTGAGGTGCCTATTTCAGGGAGGGAACTACCCTGTAGCAGTGAGCCTGAAAGTGAGACACAACTGCTGGTAGGTACTGATGTTCCCTTGGACAGAGTGACTGCAAGAGCAGAGGTGAGTGGTTGTACCCAAGCTGACAATGAGGCACCACTGTCAGAGGGTACCAGATTTCCTGTGGAATGGGAGCTGGGAATGGTCACAAAGGTAAAGTTTAGAAAGGCTCAGCTCTTGGACCCTACACTAACAGGCTTGAGGGAGGTAGCTAGGGAGGCACCTGATGTTCAAGGATAAGGTGAGTCTGTATACTGGAACAAAGGGTTACTGTATAGAGAGTGTACCCCTGAGGAAGGGGTAGAGGATGAGGTAATACAGCAGTGGATAGTGCCTAGAGGCTACCATCTGGCACTTAAAGCCATAGCCCATGACATTCCTTTTGCAGGTCATATGAGCATAAAGCATACAGACGCATTATGCAGAACTTTTATTGGCCTGGAATTGCAAGGATATGTATACAGGGTATTGCAGGATCTGTGAGCAGTGCCAAAAGGTAGGCAAGGCATGAGACAAGGTTAGAGATCCTTTGATGTCTTTCCCTGTGATTGAGGAGCCATTTCAGAGGGTAGCTATGGATATTGTGGGGCCTCTAAGTACTCCAAGTTCCACAGGGAAGAAGTATATCCCGGTGGTAGTAGATTAGGCTACTAGATACCATGAGGTGGTGGCTCTCTCCTCCATTGAGGCAGAGAAGGTTGCAAATGCTTTGCAGGGTAGATTTCCTGAGAGAAATACTGACCAACAAAGGTGGAGATGCCAATTTCATGTCAGACCTGCTGGCTTGTCTGTCAGAGCACTGTGGGGTGTTGGAGCACTGTGCAGTGAAACACCTAAAACCACCTCGTACCACCCTCAGACTAATGGTCTTGTGGAGAGGTAGAGGCTAAACTATACACTAAAGACAATGCTACAGATATTTGCAGACCAGATTGAGAGAAACAAATATTTTCCCTATCTGCTGTTTGCATGCAAAGAGGTACCTCAGGAATCCACAGGTTTTTCACCCTTTGAGTTTTATGGGCATAGGGTGAGGGGGGGTTTAGATATGATTCGTGATGAGTGGAAAGGTGAGTGTTAATCCCACAAAGAGTCGTTTGTGGCATATGTCCTAAACCTCAGGACAAGGCTTAGGGAGCTCGAGGGCTTGGCCCAGGAGAACTTGACAGGAGCCCAACAGCAGAAAAAGGTCTGGTATGACAGGAATACATGAACCTGAGAGTTTGCTGTGGGACAGCACATTATGGTTCTCATTCCTGTCAGATACAATAAGCTGCAGACAGCTTGGGAAGAATCCTTCAAAGTGGTAAGGAAGGTCAGTGATGTTAACTACATGGTAAACCTGCTAGGCAAGAGGCAGGGCCACAAATTGTACCATGTTAACACAATGAAGCCTTACGTTGATAGGGAGACCCTGGTGCTCAGTGTTTGAAGTGGGTGGCAGGAGGAGTCTGAGGAAGATCTATGGATAAATTGAGCTAACCAGCAAAATGCCAAGTTATTAAGGTGGAGCCTAGGGTTGCAGGTATACGACATGACAGTGCAGCACAGGAGTGGGGCCAGCAATGCCAGTGCAGATGGGCTGTCAAGACACGGTATGAGTTAATGTGTTCCCAGACAGGCTGATGTCCCTCAAGCCATGTTTCTCAAGGTTCACTTGAAAAACTAGCTTGAGTCTTCAAAGGGAGGGTATGGTAATGTGAGGTATTTCCAGCTATGCCAGGAGATGTAGGGCAGTGGCTAGCTGGAGATTTGTAAAGAATTATATGCCATTTGTATATCAAACTGATTTGTACAGGTGTTTGTGTTGAAAATGTATTTGTAAAGCTGCTTGTGCTAAAAGTGTACCAACAGTGGGTCCTGCTGGACAGTAAAGGAATGCACCTGTAAGTCAGACTGTACTGTAACTGTTAAAATGAATATATTGTAACAGAAGATACTGGAAGAGAAGAGGTTAATCTCAGTCCAGTTAACTTTAAAAAAATAGTCTGAAATTAAATTACCTGGTTTAGGCCATAAAGATTGTATCTTACAGTTCTGACTGCAGCCAGGACAAAATGTTTCTGAAAACCAGGACTAGAAATAGGTTCATAGGTTCATACTAGGCTATCTGCCCTAGGGCATTTATAAGCCTAGCCAGAGTGTGTTTGGCTTTCACCACCCATTTTAAATTAATTTTGCTATGCCCTTTTTCGAGGTTAGTATACTGTGCCTCTGTCTAACAGTGACATAGAAGTGATACCCGGGGTAAACCTACGATCCCCCATCCACTCATCAAGATTCCTCTTGAAGAGAGTCAATGAGGGACTCTGCCTAACCTGGACTGGGATTGTATTCCAGAGTGAAGGGAGCCTCTGGGTTATGAATCTGTCCCTCCAGCATGTCCTATTTATTTCAGTGCTGAGGTTCAAGTCTCTCGAGCGCGTAGCTCAATGGGATTTGGATTTTCTGAGGTGCAGCATGTCCATTAATTCCAGGTTGGACATGGCTTTATACGTCAGGCACAGATCGCCTCTGAGCAGGCGGTATGCCACTGAGTAGAGCTGGAGTTTCTTTACCCGGGCAGCATATGGCATCTGTTTGAGCCCTTTGATCCTCTTTGTGAGGTACTTTTGGGGTCTTTCCAGTTGCTGCAGGTGTCTGGTAAGGTACATCCCAAAAGGGGCATTGTACTCAGTTATGGGCCTGATGAGGGATGAGTAAAGAGGCATGATGACCTCCCCTGATCTAGATGTGAATCCCTTCATGATTAGGTGGGCTATATAAAATGTTTTTCTAACCACTTTGGCCACATGGTTGTCAAATGAGAGATTGCTATCAACTTGGGTCCCCAGGTCCCTAATTACTTCTTCTGTACTTAATGGATTACCACTTATGTGGTAATTTGTGGGCACTTTGTTTTTGCCAAAGGGGATGACTATACACTTTTTGGCATTTAGCTTGAGGCCATGGCTCTGGCACCAGTTGTCTGTTTCTATGAGGCCCTTTTGGAGGATGCTTGTGCCGGCTGGAGAGTCGATTATGGCTCTCAGTTTGCAGTCATCTGCGAACTTCGTCGGCCACAGTCCTTCCGTGTTGGCCTGTACCTCTGAGAAATATATACCGAACAAGAGAGGTCCCAGGACTGAGCCTTGTGGGACGCCACTTGTAACTGGTTTGGAGTCTGACATGGCTTCAGCAATTCTAACCATGTGAGTTCTGTCCTTGAGCCAGTTTGCAACCCATCTAGTGACATAGGGGTTTATATTTAAGCTGGTGAGCTTATCTATAATGCCCGAGTGGGGTATTGTATCGAAGGCTTTTGCGAGGTCCAGGTAGGCTGTTTGGACCACCTTCCCCTCATCAATGGCCTTGGTGACTGTTTCAAAGAAATCGACCAGGTTTAAGAGGCAGGATCTGCCCTTAACAAAGCCGAACTGGGTAGGATCCAGTGTCTGTAGGTCCCCGATATCTTTTTTTATAAGGTCCATCATGATCCTTTTCATAGCTTTGCAGACCAAGCTAGTCAGGCTTATGGGCAATAGTTTCCAGGATCCGTTGAGGCACCACCTTTGTGGAGAGGGACCACCGTTGCTGTACGCCACTCTTTGGGTACATATCCTGTAGTAAGGCTGAGATTGAACCATAGTTTTATGTTTATGTTTAGCTCTTCTTGGAGTTCATGTAGGATGCAGCCCGGGACACCGTATGGTCCCATTGATGCTGTGTTTTTTGCTTTGGAGAGGGTGGCTCTTACCTGAGCATCTGAGATGTCAGGGGGGCAGCACTCTGCTGGGATAGATATTTGCCCTTTTGGTGGGGAGTTTGCGCTGAACCTGTCAGCTAGGATGTTGGCAATGTCTGTGAGTTCGGTGTATTTTTTTGTCATTTTGGACTAATTATGAGCATATCTGGGAATTCCCACCCAGGTTCCTAACATAACTAAAGAAAGCCTTGTGGTTATCCTTGGTGTCCTGTGCAATTTTTCTCTCAAAGCTGGCCTTAGACGATTTTATGAGTGCCCGTAGTTTTTTGCTAATTCTGATCAGAGATGCCTTCCCTTTTTGGGATTCTGCTCTATCATGTAGTAGCTTCCTCCTTCTATTGTATAGTTTGTTTATGGCTGGGGACCACCAGACAGGACGTCTGCCTTTGGAGGATTTGATCTTGGTTTTATTTGGGATTGCATGATCTATGCATTCCTGAAGGTGTTCATAGAATGCGTTTATAAAGGATTCTGTGGTCTGGGCCGTATTTTCCACAGGCCCGGGGGCTTTGAAGGATTCCACCTCAGTTTTGAGGAGTGTGAAATTTGCTTTAGAGAAGTTTTTCACTGTGGTTTTCTGGGCAGGGGGTAGGGTCGGGATGTGAATATCCAGTGAGATTAGTTTATGGTCTGATCTTACCAGTGAGGGATACACTTCTGGTCTGGAGCATATAGTCCCCATGTTGGTGATGATCAGGTCCAGTATGTTTTCCCCTCTTGTGGGAGTGGTAACAAGTTGTTCCATAGCATTTGAGTTTATAAATTCTAGGAACCTTTGGGCTAGGGTGTTGGAGCTAGAGTAATGCTCCCAGTCTATGTTTGGGTAGTTGAAGTCACCCAATATAATGGTGTTTGGAGAGACCTTCATATTTTCCAGTGTTCTCAGGAAGGCCGAGTGGAGTTCCTGGGTTTGGGAGGATGGTCTGTAGCAGGCTATAAACAGTTTTACCCACTGTTAGTTGCACATGGATAGTCTCTGATGCTTCGTGCTGTGCTACCAACCTGGAGGTGTGCCTATCTTTGACGAATATTGATACTCCCCCTCCTTTTGTGGTTCGGTCCAAGTTTTGGGGCCGAAAAGCATGGTATGAGGTATAACCTGGTAGTGCTGGAGTGCTCTCAGGAGCCTTGAACCAGGTTTCTGTTACTGCACAGATATCGATGTTCTCCATGCTAAGGAGAGATTCGAGTGCATGCATCTTGAGGTTTAGACTTCTGGCATTGAGTAGCACGACTCTTAGTTTCTTATCCCTTGTGATACCTATGGAGGTGGGTTTGTCTTTTGAGCCTTGCCTAAAAAAGGCACTATGGGGGTAGCAAGAGCCTTTGCCAATATCCGAAAGCCCAGGGGTGATAGGTGCAAGCCATCCCTAGCGAAGCATCGTGGCTTGTCGAGCATGTCATCCCAGGCAGACAGGCATTGGATCCCCTTTGAATGACACCAATACTTAAGCCAGTTGTTGAAATTGATCATCTTGTCTTCATATTGTGGCATCATTCTTGGTGAGGGTAAGATGCTACTCAAGGTCAGGGTCATACCGGCCTGGGCTACATGCTCAGAGAGCCCCTCTATGTCTCTCTTCATGTAGTCCAGGGAGGTACGTCTCAGGTCATTCACACCAGCATGGACAATGACTGAGTCATATTTGTACTTGCCTTGGAGTGACCTGAGTGCTTGTGTTATGTGGCGGATCCTAGTGCCCGACAGGCAGCTCACTGTGACCTTCTCCTTGTTCAGCCTGGTGAGTGGGACGTCAGTGTGCCTGACGATAGTCACCTATTACAAGTGTATCAGGTGTGTTGTTTAGCCTTAAGGGCTGTGACTGTTCGGCACACTGGCTTTGTGAGCTATGTGTTGCACGTGTTTTGTTTTGGGGTAGCGGTTGCTACTGTATTGTCCTCAGGGGTGAACTAATTGCTACCCAGGAAGGGTAGACATTTTTGAAATGGTTTTATAGCTTCCAGATGCTATAATACATCTTAGCACAGCTCTGCATGTGTGTGTGTGTGTGTGTGTGTGTGTGTGTGTGTGTGTGGTGACACATATGTGCAAGATTCTGGCTCAGCTGCTGGTAAAGGGGGTAGTGTGGGAAGCAGAGGACAGATGACCAGATGTGTGTAATGTCATTCTGTAAGGCAGCACTGAAATTATGCTTTAATACTAGATGAGACAGCAGTCTCAGGGCATTCTGTTTGTGAAACCTGACAAAAAGGACCACTTACCCACGTCATCTTGACTTGCTCTAGTAAGTGAACTAGGGGATAGTAATTCTTTAGATCAGTCAGGAAAATATAGTGAGATTGGTTAAGTATTGTTTTTCTTTATCTGTGTGAACCTTTGCATCTGTTTTATTTTTAATATATCCTGTGATTGAAACTCTCATGTTTATTGTAAAGTATGTATTATTAATTAAAATTAAACATTTTATTGTGGCTGGTCTTTTAGGGAATATTTTAACCTTTGAGAGTTGTGTTTGGTCAAAATACTACCATTTCTATAAGTGTTAATTTTACTAAGTATAATTGGATACCTTGGTAAGAGCCTTAGAATAGCAAGCTTTGGAGTGTTCTGGTGGCAGTATCTACCTTATAGTCTGGGCAGAGGGAGCACAGCTGGTAAATCTGTGCCAGCCCTTCCAAGGTGTGTGTGTGTGTGTGTGTGTGTGTGTGTGTGTGTGTGTGTGTGTGTGTGTGTGTGTGTGTGTGTGTGTGTGTGTGTGTGTAAATCAAATCTCAAAAGTGTGTGTAGCAGCTATTTGGATCAGGAACACAGAGCACTGGCTTCACAGAGAGGGTGATCAAGGACCTGGTTTAGAACACTCTGCTGAGGACTCAACTCTACAGCTGTGTCACTGGGGAGTCTTATTTTGGGGCCTGGAAAGAGAGAGGGGAAACTCAGCCCCAGGACTGTGTGTGTTCCCTGTATGCTCTTAAGGGAAAATGTGATTAGTGCAGAGAGCTGCATCTAGAAATACTATGCATATCTATCTTTGTTCTAAGTGAACAGCCCTCATCAGTGTCAGTGGTGAGGATTGAGGCTTCTTGATTACTGGTCTAGAGGAAGGATGTCAGATATGATACCTAAAGTCAGTACGGGCACAATATAAACACCCCCTGACTGCCCAAATTTCATTTTTTTTTATTTGTAAAATGGGAATTGCTTTGGCAGAGGGACCAGATTTATCTGAATCCAGGTCTTGCATTATCTCTTCCAGCTCCAATTTAATCTGTAACAGCAGATTCCTCAGACTTTGCTTGGGATGGGGTATGTCTTCTACGAGAATGTGCAGGATTTTTGGAACAAAAAGACAGACCTAAATACATAAATATCAAAGAGAAGCTGTCAGGAATAAATACATTCAATTCTCAATCATCTTTGGTCCACAGAACCTCTACAAGTGGTCAAAGACAACACCATAGTGAGGAAACATGGGGTTCCAGGTCATACCCTGTGTACAGATTAGCCCTGGTAGCCTGGGATGCACAATTCAGTCTCTCTCTGTAGGCTTCTTTCATTCATTCAGAGCAAAACATTGTGGCAGACAGACTGGGCAGGACCATGAATGGAAATGGAATCAGGGGGTCCTCCAGCTCTGGGGAACATCTCAGTTAGATCTGTTTGCCTCTATTCACAACAAACAACTGGCAAAATTCTGTTTCAGTACTCCTTGCAAATTGGCCCGGAAAATAGATGCATTCTCATATCCTTGGATGGGAATGTTCCTACATGCCTTCCTACTCATTTCCATGGTCATTCTGAAGATTCAAAAGGGCTTTCAAAAGATCAAGATCACTGTGGTGACTAACTTCTAGCCCAGGCAACAACGGTTCTTCTGGCCAAGGCAGTTACCAAAAGTTTCATCACAGACTGGACCTACTCACACATGACAGGGATTGTTTGATATACCCCAAATTGAAACAACTTCAACTGACTGTGTAGATGATAGAATTTTAAATCCTTTTTTCTATTTTATTTTATTTTCTGGGAAGGTCTGACTGGGATTGCATGCCCATTTTCATCTGAGGCCCAAGAAGAAAAGCTGCAATAACACAGACATATTAATGTTGTGTTGTGTCTTTCGGCTTTTCCCGGTTAGGGGTCGCCACAGCGGAACACCAGTCTGCTAAGGATTGGCAGTAGATTTTTATGTGCCGAGTAGCCGGCCCTGGCACACAACCTTCAATGAAGGTACGCCCATTCACGCATGTCTCCACACAGAAGAAGCTCTAACTGAGAATCGAACAGGACAACGTCTTACTGTGAGGTGACAACGCTACCGCAGCACCAACACAGACATATTAATAAGGTACAAAAACAAACTATTAACACATAGTTATAAATTTCATAAAAACATCTTAAGGAACATGCTAGTTTGCCTGTCGAGAAGTATATCCTACCCAAACCAGTTTGGTTTTGAACTAAATGAAAATGTCCCAAAGGGATAGCTAAATTCATATCAGAATTCAATGTACCTTAGTTACTCATTATTAATGAATCCCCTCTTCTCCAGTGGAAAAGGCAAAAGGAGGCTGTTTGATTCAGAAATCTTTATTAGTCGATGGATGTGTACTTGTACAGATCTTCAAAAGTTAAAACGTTTTAGTACAAGTTAAAGTGAATTTACCTTTAGGTTTATTTGGATACTGGGAGTGGTTAGCTGGTGGAGGCCAAAACTCAAATGTGATTATATTATTTCCCAAGGTCCAGAAAATGAGCTAGGCTTGATAGAAGCTATGTATTCCAGGAGCATGCACAGCTGACTGAAAGTATTGAGACCCATCCAATAACGATAGCTGACCATGCGCATATAACAGATAAAATGAAGATAAAAACTAAAATAAAAAGAAAGGCACTACTGGCCCCTGAAATATTTACTAAAATGTGGAGGGGTAAATAATAGGTAACTGGTAAAATCTGATAGTTATTAGAGCAGATAAAAATGGTTCATAAGGGGCTAACTAACACATGCATTAAAATGAAGAAGGACTTTAAAATATAGTGAAAATAAGGGGAGAGAGACATGTGGAAGTATAGTAATAAAATTATTTATAAGGGTCTACAAAAAGTGAAAGTGTTGAAGAGGAAGGGGTGGATCACAGATCAAGAGGAGGAGCAGCTAGGGAGTGACAATAGAAAAAAATAAGTGAATATTTGGAATATATGCATGAAGTTAGGAAATAGTGCTTAAACAACTGTTTTTGGTAATAATCCTGGAGCACAGAAATTTATAGCACAAAGACTTAGGCAACAGGAACTGGAAAGAGCTGAGCCTGTGCTACAGCACAGAGAGAAAGAAGCCCTGCGTACAAACCAGGCAATTCAGGTTCAATCAATGACTTGGGCATCTGAGGTGCTGACAGAGAGATTGGGAGGGTGATCACTTGAGTGTTCCCTGCAAATGTCCCTGGTGGAGGCTGGGGACATTGATGAAAATAAAGGAGTGGAAAAGGGTGGATGACCTGGCTGAGCTGCTGTAGAAGCAAGGCAATACCTTGCATATCCCCACTGCAGGCCCCCCCCACCCCCTTGGACATACCTATAGATATAGATAAAGCAGATGCAAAAACAAAGATGCAAGGAGTCCTTTCTGGCAACCTGAGTTTGAATAGAGGGATCACACAGGGATGCCCCCTTTTCCCTCTCCTGTTTGCTGTATAGTTGGAGCCTTTAGCTAAAAAATAATCACTTCAGAAAACCAGGGATAAAATTGTCATAGTAGTCAAAAAAGTGCTCTGTTTGCAATATTATATTGTACTTGACAAATCCTGGATATGACATTGGGGTGCTCTGGAATATTTTAACACATTTTCAAGTATTGTGGGATATAAAACAAATGAAGGTAAGCAGGGACTGGATGCTGTAATGGCTAAGATCTTTGCCTTCCAGTAGCTGACTAGAAGAATTGAGAGTACGTTGGAAATGAAGCAGTGACAGGGTTTGGGAGATGGAGATGAACAGTAATAAAACCAGTAACTTAATGTGGGATTACAATGCAGTAATTATATCTGTGAAATATGACTTAAGAATATCTGGAAATATTGGATTTTTTCAGATTTTTTTGGACATGTGGGGAACGCTAAAGCATATGCCCTACTTCATGTCATTAATGTTCAAAATGCTTTCGGGAGGGGAAGAAGAGGGAGAAAGTTAACTGTAAGTGAAGAAATTATTGTTCTTATTACCACTATTTTTGTGGTGTATGGTTTTCTTTGCATGCTATAAAGTAAAGTTTGCTTAGTTATTTTTAAGTGTAATAGGAATTATAAATAGGTGCTGCTGTTTTGTTTCTTTTCTTTCTCCCTTCTCTCTTTCTTCTTCTTCAGTTTTAAGAGATGTAGACAATGCAAAGAAAAAAAGCCTGTTTAAAAGAGCATGACAAATGAAAAATTAATGTGCTTTTTCTCATTTTTGTTTGGGGAAATGACTGGATTAAGGATCTTAGATTGATTTAGTAACAAGTTTTAAGAGTAAGCAAGTAAATGAAAAATAATATTGAATATTATGAGGCTTTTTTCTAGCAAAAACATGTATATTCAGTAGCAATTCTGCAGCTGGTCTATGGAAACAATCTGATAAAGAGAAACTGGCTGACTGGTTCTCGTGTTGCTATGAAAACAATCTGATAAAGAGAAACTGGCTACAGGCTGGTGTAGAGCGATTGGCTGAAGGAAAATAACTGAGAAGCGAAATTGGCTAGGACATAATGTTCTCTGAAACCATTCAAGGGTTTTCCCAACTAGGAGAGCTATGAAGAAAAGACAAAAACAATTAGTACTTAGTAGATGCACAGGCTGCACCATAGGTATTAGCATGTTTAACCTTTCTTTTAGGGTAACTCAAGTCTGTGAGTATGGCTGTAAGTTTGGGACTTATGCTCCTATTAGGATAGTAAAACTTCAATATTTGAAGATGTACATAGTTTTGTGTATTAGTATTAAGCTAATAGGTTTTAGGGGGTATTGGGGTTGTGTTTCTTTTTTGTTATTGTTGTTTTGTTTGTTTTAAGGCTTTCAATAAAACAAAGTTTTATAAGTTGTGACACAGGATCAAATGGATATGACAAGAAACAACTGTATAAAAGTTCAACCTGTCAAACAGTGTATGCATATAACACAAAAGCTGGAACTAGACATGTATCAAAAAAGGTATTATACATAAAAGGTGGGAGTAATAATTTTTTAATGCATTGATGCTTTATGTGATGTTTTCTAATGCCGATGATCTCACAGATAAATACAAAAAAGAAACAGTGAACTATATTAAAAATGTAGAGTGCAAATAGATATGTTACTGGAGAAACATTCAAAGAACTGAACATATGAATTTGATAAAGAAATGTTTTCAAGATGGTTATTCAACTCAGTAACTGGAAAAAAGGAAAAGAAGAGTACTTATATCAATTGCAAAAAGAGCTCCAGTACTGATAAGAGGATAAAAAGATAATAATGGCACATTTGTAGCGCTAAGGGGCTACTGGCAAGAGAGGAGGATTACACTGGCATGTATTTATATTCCATCTAAAACTGCTATAATGGAGCTTAAGAAAATTCTGGGAGAAATAATCTGTTTTCAGCAAGGAATATTACTTATAGGTGGGGACTGGAATGTGACTTGCAACAGCGAGGATGTGTATGGAGAACCCAGAAGGGAAAGTATAACAAAGGAGGATACATTTTTGAAGAAATGTATGAAAATATTTGGCATGGAAGATGTGAATTCAGTAATAGGAATCTGAAGTGAATTTACATATTATTCCCCAAGATATAAAAACTGGGCTAGACTAGACAGAATTTACATTTCACAGGAACATGCATTTAATTGAAGGTCCTGATATGCACCCAATAACTATTTCAGATCATGCACCAATAATAACTAAAATAAAAAAGCAGGGTAATGAAATACAAATGAGACACTGGTGCTTTTCCACCTATCTGTTGAAAAGAGAGGAATTTAAGGAGTGGTTAGTGGAGATTATTCAGGGGCTATTAGACAGGGTAGAAATTTCTTCTGAAAATATAACTAGGGAGTGAGATAAAATTAAGGTGCAATTTAAAAATAGGGTGGAAATAAAAGAGAGAGCTATGGTTGAGAAGTAAGAATTATTTAGAGGGACTGACAAATGTTAAAGTATTGCAGAATATTGGGAATCTCACAGAACAAGGATCAACTGCAGAATACTAAGCAGAAAATAAGGGATTACCTTGATAATATGCACAAGTTTAGAAAAATTGCTGTTAAGTAAATGTTTTTAATAATAACAGTACATCACAAAAACTTTTAGCACATTGACTCAGGCAACAGAAAGGAGAAAGGGCTGTCACCAAGCTAAGGAGCATATAACAAGGAAGGTAACGAGATCCTGTAGGGGTATTAGAAATATTTCGGAAATTCTGTGAAAGTCTGTATAAAGCAGAGAAATATGGAAATCAAGAAAATACACAAATGCAAGTGTTTATGGAACAATTAAATATGCCAAGGTGAGAAAATACACACATGCAAGTGTTTATGGAACAATTAAATATGCCAAGGTGAGAGGCAGATTGAGGCTCCGTTACTAATGGTTTGGATAGGAGATGAGATAAAAATTGAAATTTATAACCAGTCTACAGGAAAGTCCCCAGGAATAGATGGTATTCCTGTTGAAGTTTGGAAACTAGGAGGGAAAAGACTGATAAACATCTGGAAGATTTTGTTTAACAGTATTTTAGGAGGAGGAGAAGTACCAACATCCTGGAAGAAAGCAGTGGTAGCTGTAATACCTAAAGAGGGTAAAGATTCATTATACCTAGCTTCATACAGTCCCATTTCAATACTAAACCATGATAATAAAGTGTTCATGTCTATAATGGTTAAAAGAATGAGAAATGTAATGCCAAAATTGATAGATATGGATCATTGTGGTTTTGTGGAAGGGAGGCAAACATTTGACAACATTAATAGAACACTGATGATCCAGAGGGAAGCAGAATGCAAGATGATACCATTGTTGTTGGTGGGTCTTGATGGAGAGAAAACATTTGACAGAGTAAGCTGGAAATTTATGAGTAGGGCAATGGAAGCATTTGCATTTCTTGAAAAAAATATATAAGGTTGATTAGGAGGATATATGAGGGATCAGAGGTGAAAATTAAAGTGGGTGGGGTCCTCTCTGATAATTTCTGCGTAAGCAGAGGAACTAGCCAGGGTCCTCTTTCTCCTTTGTTATTTGCATTATACTTAGAACCACTGGCAAAGAAAATAATGGACTCAGAAATTCAAGGATATAATTGGAGAAAGGCTGGCTCTATTTGCAGATGATATTATTTTATACCTCAGAAAACCAGAAAGAGGCATTACAGTGTTGTGGAACACTTTGAGACAGTATCAAATCTTTTTGGGATACAAAATTAATGAAGCAAAAACAAAGGCAGTAGTGGTAAATTATGTACCTACACACAAATTGGTTCATCGATATCCATATTTATGGGGACATGGTAAAATTAAATATTTAAGAGTATTGCTTAAAAATGATTCTAGTCTGACAGCTAAGGATATGTGTCAAGAGACTAAATGAAAGATAATTCAAAAATTGACAAAATGGAAGCTTTGTTTTATATATATATTAGTAAGATACAAGCAGTCAAAATGTTTTTAGTCCCTGTAGTCTTATACACAGATCAGGCTTATTTTTATCAAACAGAGGAGAAGTTGTGGACAGCAATTAATAAAGAGCTGAAGGACTTTTTCTGGGAGAGAAAGACGGCAAGAGTCAAGTGAGATAAGCTGATTCTTCCAGTAAAACAGAGCGGATTGGGATTACCCAATTTGAATGGGTATTTCAGAGCTACACAGTTAAGGCTCCTATACATAGCACAAGCAGAAAACTATAATTCATAGTGGAAATGGATAATGTAGAAACAGGGGGAAGCTGAAGAAACAAGGAGAGACTGGGATTTTGGATGCAGGCCTTTAAGGAGAATAACAATAATCATACAGAAAATTATATCCATAACGTAGCAGAAAGTATTCTAAGAAATAAGCCAACACAGGAATGGAGAAAGGAGATTATGCCACTAGGGATGACTGCAATTAGGGATATAATCAATAGGCAAGAGGGGGCTGGAATTTTTTGGAGAAAACTGGCAAAGGAACCAAGCAATTGGGAGCAAATAACTAGAGAGGAAAAGGTAATAGAATGGGAAGTGGCCAAGAATGTATTTAGACAACAGGTTAAAGATTGCCTTCCCTATCAAGGATTGATATCAGAATGATATCAGAATATATGCAAAGAGAAAGAAATAGGGGATCTTAAATAAAAGACCAGCACTAGTAGAGTTTTTAGTATAATCTAGAAAAGAAGCTGCCATTAAAAAAGGAATAATTAGTACAGCATATAAAATATTACATTATAACTATAAGAATCAATCAGAGGAGGTTAGAAAGGATGAGACTGGATAAGCAATTCACAAAGAAACAATGGGAGGATATATGTATGTCTCCCAAATATGCAACAAAATCTAGAACATTTAGGATTTTTTGCCTGTAAATGTTTACATAGGTATTTTTATACCACAAGTAGATGCCAGAGAATGTTTTCCTCAGGTAGACACCCCCAGTGAAACAGTCAGTCCACAGTGGTCAGAGAAGGCTCTTAGGTCACCAGAGACCAGGTTGAAGACCTGGAAGATGACTGAAGAGACAACACAACAGTTCAAGGAATGACTCAGAGCTCTAGCACTCCAAGAAGAGGAGTGAATAAGTGGAGTTGAAGAAAGAAATGGCAGCACCTCAAAACAGCATGTGTGAGGACTACAGAACAGATATGTGGCCAAGCCAGGTATGGAAATGAGGTACATAAGGAAAGCTAGTGGTGGAATGCAGAAGTCCAGGAAGTCATCAAAAGAAAGCAGGATTACAGGAAAAAGGGGAAATAGAAAAGACTGACCAGGCTAGGAAGGACTACAGGTTGGCTAACAAAGAGGCTAAAAAAGGAGTTGCAATAGTTCAGAACAGGACATCAGAGGCACTCTACTAGCTTCTGGAAAGTGACTTAGTAAGTGGCACAAAGAAACTATATCAGGTTGCAAGGCAAAGACAGAAAGATAAAGAAGATAGTCAGACATGCTTCATCATGGATGCTAGTAACAGCCTGCTCACCAGTCTACAGGACGTCAAAACTAGATAGAAGGAGTACTTCCAGCAGCTCATTAATGAAGAAAACCCCATAGAAGCTGTACTGCCCCAGACACAGCCTACAGTGAGAGAAGAAGAGGAGCCCACCATAGAAGAAGTAAGAGTTGCACTAAGAAAAATGAAACCAGGGAAGGCAGTAGGTTCAGATGAGGTAACAGCAGGTATGATAAAGATGTGGGATGAGATATGGGAGAAATGGCTCCTGAGGGTACTCATAGCAGTGAGGAGAGAAAGGTATATCCCAGATGACTGAAGAATAAGCATACTTGTGCCAGTGTTCAAGAACAAAGGGGGGCATCCACAACTGTGGGCAGAACAGAGATGTCAAACTCCTGTCATAATGCATGAAAGTTCTGGAGAGGGTGATTGATAAACAGATATGCAGAGTAGTAGAAAGTTAGATGGGAGATGAGCAGTTCAGATTCAGATCAGGATGCAGCACAACTGACTTATTGTTTGCAGTGAGAGTGATACTTGATAAGAAGCTAGAGGTGAGGAAAGATTCCAACAGAGCAGCCCTAGACTTGGGGAAAGCATATGACAAGGTCCCACAAACGCTGATTTGGGCAGTCCTGTGATGGTTAGAATGCAAGCTATGTACCCAGTGACTCAAGTACGAATAGTGTTCAGTCTCAGAGGAGTGGGTGTGCATTAGGTTTCAGTGTTGAGCTCACTGCTGTTCATACTGGTGATGGACTACACTAGCAAACAGGTTGGAGGGAGTAGATCTACAAAGTTGTTGTATGCAGACAGTGTGGCATTACTGACAGACTCTGGGCAAGAACTTCAACAAAGGATAAGAGTATGGTATCTAAAGCTGAAGGCACATTGGTTGAAACTGAGTACAGATAAGACAGTGGTAATGGCAACAAATGGGGGACATCAGAAGAAGCTGAGAACTGAGATAGAAGAAAAGATAGTGGAACAGGTTAACAGCTTCAAGTATCTAGCAGGGGTGGTTGAGGAGAAGGGAAATCTGAATGAAGAGGTCAAAGGTAGAATCAGAGGGGCTGCAGCCAACTGGCATAGAGTGTTAGGTGTAGTGTAAGACAGAAGAATACCAAAGAAGCTGAAAATTGAAGTGCACAAAACACTGCTGTTATGAGTATTACTGTCTGTTACAGAAACCTGGACAGTAAAGGCAGAACCATGTATGGAAATAGAGGTGATAGAAATGAAGTGCATGAGATGGGTGGTAGGATGCACATTGTGGGACAGAAAAAGAAATGAGGACATAAGAACAGAAGCCAAAGTAGCTCTAATTGCAGAAAAGATCAAACAGAACAGATTGTGGTGGTTCTGGCACGTATGCAGATAACAGAAGACAATCTGGTGAAGATGCTTTGGGACAGACTGGAAGAAGGTAAGAGGAAATGAGGGCATCCAGCAAAGAAGTGGATAGATTGTGTGAAAGAAGATCTGCGACATTCAGGCATGAGTGTTGAAGAAGGCAGGAGTGTGGCATTGAATCGAGAGGGATGGCAAGAGTTGAAATGACACACTGATGCCATGTAGAAAATGGGAAAAGTGGTGATGTTGACGAAAGTAAATAGGCTTGTCTACACATGAATTAGTTTAACAGTACCCATACTTAATAAAGACATGAAAAGATGAAATATTTGTAAAAGAATCCTTTTTAATCAATGTACCTAAATACTTCATGGTATCATGTCCCCATAGATATAGTTATTGCTGAGCCAGTTCATGTGTGGTACATAGTTTTCTGTTATATAATTTCCTTTATCTTCATTTATTTTGTAACCTGAATGTTCCATAATACTGAAATGTCCTTTCTGGATTTATCAAGCACAAAGTAGCATCCAAGAATAAAGCCAACTTTTCTTGATTACCACACCAGTTATCTCCTTGAACTATTGAGTTCCTTAATTTCTTTGCCAATGGCTTAGAGCAAAGAGGACACCCTTGCCTTTTTCTTCAGTTCAAATGCATCTTGTTGGAGAGGAAGCCACCCCCCTTCATATATCCTCCTAATTAACTCTATTACTCTGTCCGGGTGCACAAATGCTTCTTCAGATCTACTCATAAAATCCCAACTGACTCTATAAAATACCTTTTCTGCATCAAGACCCAACAATACCATAGTTTGCTTGCATTCTGTCCCCTCTGAGTCATCATTTATTTAATGATGTAAAATGTTTGCTTCCCCTTCACAACAATGCAGTGACCCATGTCTGTCAGTTTTGGAAACATATTTGCCATTTTTAGCTAGTATAGACAGAAACACTTTATAATCATGGTTTAAATTGAAAGTTGTGTCTCTAAAGCTGGATCTGAAGGGTCTTTACACTGTTTGGGTAATAGAGCCACCACAGCTTTCTTCCAAGATGCTGGTGTGTTTTAAAATATTCTTAAATAATAGCTTTCAGATCTTTGTCACTTTCACACACACACACACACACCCACCCCGAACATCAAGACATCTACAGGAGCACAATCTCTTCCTGGAGACTTCATTTTTGATTGCTTATACATCATCAGTTTTTATTTCATCCCTTCCTATCTTAGCTATTAATTCTTGAGTCTTAACTTCCTCTAACCTTGGCATAGTTAATTTTTCCATAAAAAATGTCCATTTGTTCCTTAACTTGGTTTCCCCATTCTTCTGCTTTATAGAAATTTGCGCAGAAGTTCTGAAATAACTCTAATACATCTATAGGATCTGTGGTTAGTTTCCTTGTCATAGGTTTTTCTGCTGTATAAGTCAGGTTTTTTTTTTTTTTTTGCTGTGGGGTTGTTGTCAGATGTCAGAGATACTTGCTTAATAGCAAGCTTTCTAATCTCAGATTATCCGAATACTCACTTATTTTCCCACTAGTACTCTGCAGTTGTTCTTCTTGTTTTGTGAGATTCACATTCTTCTGCAATAGTTTAACCTTTGACAATACTTCTAAATAACTATTACTTTTTTCTCTTTTTCCTACCATATTTTTAAACTTGTTTTTATTGTAGCCTGCTGCCTAGCTATCTTTTCTTAAGAAATGTCTATTCCATTTAATAATTCTTGAATTGTTTCTGCTACTCATTCCGTAAAGTCTTTTCTGTTTAAGAAATAAATGGGAAAGTGCCAGTGTCTCAATTTTGCTTCATTGCCTTGCATCTTTACCTTAGTCTTTATCAGTGCATGATCTGAATTAGTTATTGGATGTGTTTCAAAACTTTAAATCAAATATCCATGCTCTTGTGAAATATAATTTCTATCCAGTTTAACCCATTTTTTGTACCTTGGAGAATAATATGTAAAGTCTGTCTTGGCTCCTGCAAATAAATTCACATCTTCCATTCCAAATACTCTCACAAATTCTGTTTTATTTTATCCTCTAGGTCCCCCAGTGCAGCTACATTATTACAAATCAAATTGCAGTTTCCACCCATAAACAGTATTCCCTGTTGAACGCTAATTATTTATCCCAAAATTGTAGTAAGCTCCATAACAGTAGTTTTAGGTGAAATATAAATACATGCCAGTGTATTACTCCTTCCCTGCCAATAATCCCGAATTATTACAAATCTACTATTATTGTCCCATCTTAGAGACTACTAGTGGAATACAGACAGGGAGAGTACTGAGTTAAAGAACAGCTTTGATAGAGTTTTTAGTAGAAGAACAGAAAATGCTGTAAAGAAAGAGATAATTAGTAATGCATATATAATATTGCATGATAAATATAATAATCATTTAGAAAAGATTGGGGGGAATTACAATGACAAATTAGAAAAATAATAAAGGAAAATCGTAAGGCCTCTAAATATGCTACAAAGTCTAGAAGATTTAGAATATGTGAGTAGATGTTTCCACAGGTACTTGTATACTCAGTTAACTTCAGAGGATTTTTGATTGAAATAGATGTTGGAGATGTTTGGAAATTGAGTGAGGAAATCTAGAACACATTTGTGAGGATGTCGGGAGTTTAACTGTTAAATGATTCCTTACAGAATGTTCAAATACAAGTGGTGAATGAGCATGTTATATTAACCAAGAGGATGATGCTACTAAGTTGGTCTTATTATGTTTAATATTACTAGCAGCCAAAACAATTCTACAAAAGTGAAAATTAATAGCTAAACTATTTGTAAATCAAGTAAGAATATTGTAAAGGAAACACAAGGCCTACAGATGGGATCATTTCAAGATGAAAGGAGTAACTTTCATAAAAATAAATTGTGCTCTTGAGAACAATATCTACAAAACAACAGTCATAGATGACTAAAGTAAGTACGCTGGTAGAAACTGAAAAGTAAATGTCTATGTTCTAATGAGCAAGAGTAAAGAATATAGTTATGATCAATTTGTATGTTGAATGCACATACATGATAATGGGATACGTTATTGTGTTTTTTTCTTTTTCATTGTTATTAAATTATGTGAACTCATGTTACAAATCAACAGTGTGCAGAGTAAAGTTTCAAGAAAAAAAAAAGAAGGGAGGCAGAGCTTAGATGGCAAACAGATAGGCAGCATCTTTTAGAGCTCCATAAAACAATACTAGAAAACAGGAAAAAAAATATTTTCATTAACTAAAAATAGCAAAATAACATCAAGGAACTTAAGAACTACAACTCTATCAAATTTCAAGAAATGTTATCGAGTTTTTCCTGTCAAAATATACTGGAGAACATCACAACTGTATGGTAATGGCCAGCTTAAAGAATTCTTACTCAGAAACTATTCTGAAGAAAGACATTCAACTGCTGTCTTCTACATTACATGAACTGATGTTGAAAATGGAAAGATTTACTTATAACTTGGAAAATCTCAAGAAAACTGGCAAAAGCAAACAGATGTATTAAAAGAAATATTACAACAGCAATATAAATTACTTGATATGGAGACATCACTAGATAACATAGATGGGAGGCTCAAAGAAGATGAAAATCAGAATTCTTGCTGCACGAAAATAATTGGCTAATCAACAAAGTAGATGATTTAGAGAACAGAGAGAGGAGAACTAATATAAGAATATTTGGTCTTGCAGAAAAAACTGAGAGTGAAGACATTATCACCTTTTTGAACTCCTGGCTTCTTGGAGTGCTTGATTTAAAAGAGGGACTATCAAATGGACTAGGGAGAGCTCACAGAACCATAGGAAAATCTATCCCCTCTTCACCAAATGCACCACCAAGATCAATTGTGGTAAAGTTTCTCTCTTTTTTTGGATAAAGAACTCATACTAAAATCAGCCTGGAGGAAATGTCCCATTATATATAAACATTGTCACACTAGATTTGACAATGACTGTTCTGCAAAAGTGTTAGAATTAAGGAAAAAAAACTTGGCCATTAGTGAAACTTCTCAAGCAAAATAAAATAAAAGGGCAAGTGGTCTATCCTGCTAAAATCAGAATTTTCTACTCAAATGACTTGAGAACTTTTAACAACATTGAAGAAGCTTCCACCTTCATCAAGAATAACAGTATCATCAAAATTCCTGAAGAAATGGACTGGTCTGTATCAACCAATCTGAAAGGATTCCCAGAGAAAAATACTTGGTCTGATGTAAGGAAAAAGAAACAAAGAACTGATTCTAAAACCATGCAGTCTTCCAAATCTCTCAAAGATACAACAAAGGTATAGATTTCTGGACTTTATTTCAAAAAGTATGTATTTTATCTATTACATTGTATATTTATTCTGTGACTTTTATGCTTGTGCTTAAACTTATACTTTCTAAAATATATCTATCACAAGTCTGGCAATTATTCCTGACAATGAAAAATGTTTATATAATTAATGTGACACTTAGAAACATAGTTAATATCCCTTCATAGCAAAAGAGGAAATCCAGGCTCAAATGATACTTATCACATCTTTTCCTTTTAGCTATATATTATAAGTGAACAAAGTGAACATCTTCACAAATGTTTTCTTAGTACATTGTTTCTTCAAATCTCACACTCAAAGGGTTACTTCTATTATAGTTGCTTTAGTTCAGTCACAAACCAACACACATCACTATAAAATGTTTTAAATTATAGTAACTGATTTAAAATACTGCATTATGTTACCTCCTATATGATTTAGCTATTTAGTATTCACTTCAAGTAATGTTTAAAACTAATTCAGAATATTGTAATTTGATTGTTAATTTCATTTCTATCTAAAAACTAATCTTTTTTGGGTATAAGGCACTGTTAATTCAATGGAAAACATTGACATTTCATATTTCAACAGTTTCCTATGTGTGCACATGCATACACCTTTTTTATATTCTCGAGCGCTTATAGACAACCTAGCACTACTTCACACAGTTAATTTTCAATGGCGCCAATTGTTTAAAACAGTAATGCACCTCGGCGTCATTGTATTTAACGTAGGGAAGAACTACTCATATTCTGTGGTTCCACACTCAAGATTCCACACACTATTTTATTTCTCCTCTAAAGATGCAGCAACATTTGTTTAGCCTTGATAGAACAGCTCACAAGTTTTATAGGCACACCAGGTAATATAGACTGAAATCCTTAAGTATTCATGCAATCTCTTGCTTTTTAAGAGATGTAATTAGTGTGCCGGGACCGATAAATACAACCCGCATAATAAGGGTATCTCTGTTTGATTTATTTTCTTGGTTTTGGCAGGATACTGTTGCAAGTGATCTTTTAGTTTGGGCACTTAACATTACTGGCAATAGCTGTGTGATTATGCTGCATATATTGAGTGTTTCAGAGAGCAAGGAAGCGGCTGGAAATGACTATAGCATTTCTTAACTCGCAGTTAATGCACTTAATATGCTGATATTTCCTGTAGTCATCTTGTTAGTCTGATGAACGTTGGAGTATCATTAGAGATGATTCTTTGAGTGGATAGAAAGGGAGGGGAAACGATCTGTTTTCCATACACCTTCCATTGTTAGTATTTAGATTAGGATTTAATAAAGAAAAAAAAAGGGAATCTGATAAGCAGATACACATCATCCATTTACGTGGCTAGTTCTGAGACAATCTTAAAGGGAAAGTACATACTAGACAACCTAAACCCTACACTTATGAGACTATAGCCTTTATCAAGTTGCTCAGTATAGCGTATTATTAATCAATTTTGAGGTGAATTGTTATTTATGAATGTTTAAGCATCATAGTTATGACTTTGGTTAATATAATTTCATTGATTTAACGTTTTAACATTCTAATCTGACAGTTCACTGTCACTACTTGTGTGGAATATAGCCTAGAGCAAACAAAATGATAAAAATATTGTCTCTTCTTGTTTTAATATATGCCTCTGCTCAAACACAATACAGTATCATTGGCTTTCTCATATCCTGCCCGTTCCAAGTCTACGTAGATAAAATTTGTAACATGATCCTTTCTTTAGAACTCATACCCTTTCCTTCACGGACTAGTCAGCATCTTCTGTTATTTTAATAGATAGTTTTTGAGTCCTTGTCTACTGTACATAAAAGTTCATGTTTGATGTGTGTGGTATAACAAGGACGTAGTACCCAAGCAGAAAATGATCTTTAACTAAGATGAGAAAAAATGATTGTCAAAAATGATTCATAGTTGTGGCTGCATAATTTTAACTCTCTCCTGTACCTTTCATTCCTCATGGTAATTTGCTGTGTGGTGGAAGTGAGACACCCTTATAGATGCTAAGAGGGGTCAATTATGGCAGTACAAAAGCACTGTTGACAGAATAAACAACATCGTTAGCCCTGTGCAAGCATGCTGTTCAGTGATATTGACCGTATATTGCACCCGGTAATTACAGAATACTGTAGGAAAAATCAGGCTGCCAATACAGTGTATGTGAAATGTTATATAACATACTAGGCCATCTGCAAACACATAGTGAGTCCCCTGTGGAGTATATATATTTTCACTGACAGCTAGGTTGCTACAAATTTTGGCATTTGTTGCTTAAGTCATGCATCTTTACAAGAGTTAAAATTCCTAGTAGTGAAGTATTTTATTACTTTTATTTTATTGTGCTCAGTTTAGAGAAAAAAAATACTTTATGCCTTCTATGTAAACTCTTTCAAAAATGATGCTGGCAATATATTAGATAGTACATAAGATTTTAATATCTATTTTTGGTGCTCATCAGACTCGATATCTAGAGTATATTACTGTTGCATTCATTTTTTTTTTTTTTTGTTCCCCTCCATTCTCTCTTGGACTCTGTTTCATGAAGACAAAGATTGTTGAAAGTTAATCTCTGTACATTTGGTAGCTGCTTTATCATTTAAAACAAGTGGCATAGTACTATGTAGCTAGAGATTGTTCAAAGGAAAAATGAGAACTTGGGTTACATTATTTTGTTAGAGTGCAGGAAGAGGTAAAATTGATTAAGTGAACACTGTTTCTAAATCTTGCTCTGGCATGTATAACCTAACAGAGACATATATATGTATCTAAATAGCCTTCTATAAATGCATTTATAAACTTATTTATTACACAGAACAAATGAGTCATTTCTTATTATCTAACTATTTCATAGTCTCTTTCTCTTAAACTCTAAGATAACATTCATATAAGTATATAGTATGTTGTTACTGAACAATGACTCTGGGAAATAGCGTGAGATATAAAATATTTAATGCAATATGTTAATATATATATCTTTCTGATTGTTTATAGGAAGAGTAAGGCAAGTTGAAAATGCTTAATATTGTAGAACTGATTTATTTATTATGAATCCAAGTTATGCAGAACTGTTTCAACTTGAATCAGTACCTAGCTACAAATAGTTCCATTTACTGACACAACTTAACATAGGTATCTACCCTTCACATTCTTCATTTTCTATGAACTTACTTTATTTATAACAACAAATTCTACAAATAATCTATTTTTTACACTTTAATTATTGGCTTATTATTATAACATTTTTTAGGTCTGGGAAACTTGAGTCCTGATCTGTTTTTAAAGTTGTTTGGAATCGCAGAAAAATAATTTTTTGTGAGACATATTAATATTTATGTATGTGCTGCTTTTATATTAGTTCTCAATTCTCAATATCTATGCAATTGAATATCAAAAGATGTATAATTGAAGAAAGAGTTATATTACTTAATACCTTTGAATAATATTAACTTAATAGTAATATTTCATCTGTGAAATATAGTTTAATAGCACTTGACAAAAGATCTATTCACTTCACTCTATCTTATAATAGGAACTATTTATTTGTAATGAACTTCTCTCTTTTTAAGTAATAGCAATTATTTTTCTTTTACACTACTCTCATAATTATATTATTAATTTGTTTGATTTATGTTTTTCTTATCTCCAGAATTTATAAATTGGAGATCTGTATCATTCACTTTTCTTAAATTTTCATCTAGATATGAAGGTTAATCTGGTTGAACTGTTTCGTTTTTCCATATTAGGAGTGTATTTCACTCCATGTTTGTTTGAGGGACTTTTAGAATCACTGTTTACATATTTCCATGTAATATTTCTCTTTACTCACCTCTCATTTCTTTCTTGGCCTCAATATTTGTTAAATTTATGTTTTTTTTTCAGGAAACATCAACCTGACACTAGAATATAATTCTTGCAAGAATGTTACATGGATTTTGACAGATGCAAGTACTATAAACCCTTGTCTACTACAAATACATTATAAACTTAAACAAACAAGATGGATTTAACTCTACTCTCTCTAAACATTAATGGATTAAATAATCTAAGGAAAAGGTCCAATCTACTAAGATATCTAAAACTAAATAAAGCGCAAGTGGTATTCCTACAGGAAACTCACTTTAAAACAAAT
Source organism: Protopterus annectens (assembly GCF_019279795.1). Taxonomy (NCBI): domain Eukaryota; kingdom Metazoa; phylum Chordata; order Ceratodontiformes; family Protopteridae; genus Protopterus; species Protopterus annectens. Next base: position 1,826,955,008 of record NC_056741.1, read on the forward strand.
GATAAGTACATATTGAATCCAAATTAATATTTAAAACTATCTAATTCTTCCTATAATAAAAACACCTAGAGGAGTCTTAATACTATGGAAAAAAATTTTACTAACCCTCAAATAATCTATAATTACAAAGATAAAGATGGGCTTTTAGCTATTGTAATGTTAACATTTGGTAATAGAACCTGGACACTAGTAAACTTATATTGGTTTCCTAGCATTGGAGTGGGAACAATCAGAAAACACATAGACCATATTAATAGAGTATTCAAATGTAATCTGATAATAAGAGGTGACTTTAACTGTATTTTGGACAATTCTGAGACTACTAACAAAAGACCTGTTCGGTCTACCCCCATAGGGAAATTTCATAAGAAATGGACTGATAATTTAAACCTAACTTATACATTTAATTTCAGAGAGAACAACTCTTTATTATTCTCACATAGTGACCACAGATTTAATACCCAAACTAGAACTGATAAAATCTTTGTATCTCAAGATTTGAGAATGAAAATAAATAATTTTTCCATAATTCTTTGGCCTCTCTCTGATCACAGTTCACTTATTCTTAAACTTCAAATAGATTTTAAGAGATTAACTTTCACAAAAAAGAATCCCAGCTTATATTACCAAATTGAAACAATTTAAACCATGGCTTGATTCAGAAATACAATTCTTCTTAGATACTAATTATACAGAGGATATAAATATAGTTATTATATGGGATACTCTAAAGGCTTACTTACATGGTAAAATTATAACATGGTTTAATAACAAAACAAAAGAATGGGAATCTGAATTAACAAATATCCAAAAGCAAATTATAGAAACTAATTCCAATGAATCATTGGACTCAATTACTAAAAAAAAAAAAAAAAAAAAAAATTGGGGAATTAAATAATAAATGCAATGAAATCTTAACTCACAAGACGAATATGGCTCTAGAAAAATTAAAACTAAATTTGTTTTCTGTCACCAAAACACTTGCATAACCTAGTATTGAGAATAAAAAGACAATACTATGCAATTAATATTATAAATATCATTCATGAAGGGAAAAATAATAAAAAAGTATCTGATATAAGTGACATCTTAGACGCCTTTAAATTTCATTTTGTAGAACATTTTAGAAATAATGATTCCACCTCATAATACGTCAAATTTAGATCTGGATTTATCCAAAATAAAAAAAATCCCAGAAAAACTATTCTTAGATATCCAAAAAAAAATCGCTTCTAAAGAACTTTCAGAAAAAAATAAAGAAAGCAAAAACAACAAAGCTCCTGGAATTGATGGATTATTATTGAAATATATAAATTACTTCCTACCTCTGCAATCTCAATATTACATAAAGCTCTAAATGAAATTCATATGCAAAATACAATTCCACCTACATAGAGATATTCACTCATTACCCCTATTAAAAAAGAAAATAAAGATCCTAATCAATGTAATTCTTACAGGCCAATTTCACTACTTAATAATGATTATAAAATGTTCATGTCCATCCTGGTCAGTAGAATTAAAAAATCTCTAATACATGTTATTAGTGATGATCAAACAGGCTTTATTTATAATAGGCACACCCATGATAACATCCAGAGAATATTAACTATTTTTGACATTCTAAATAGAGACAATCAAGAAGCCCTTATAGTAGCTCTTGATATTGAAAAAGCCTTTGACTCACTAAAATGGGATTATCTTTTTAAAGTCTTAGAAATGTATAACTTTCCTACACAATTCATATCATTAATCAAAAACATTTACAAAAATAATCTTACCCATATAAAATTGGGTCCGTTTACTTCAGAAGCCATTGAAATTATTAAAGGTACAAATAGGGTTGCCCTATGTCCCCAATCTTATTCGCACTTGCAATACAATATTTTTCTTCAGTAATTCATCACAACCCTAAAATCAAAGGCATTGGCATTTATAGTCAATTTAATTCTAAAATAATGCTCTTCGCTGATGACTTTCCCCTTACTCTAACAAACTCAGATGAATCCTTACAAGAACTAGACTTACAAATTGATGTCTTTTATCATATTTCAGGTCTTTGTGTTAGCAAAATAAAATCTAATTTCCTGTTATTAAATAAAAAAGATGATACCCACTTAAACATAAATCATTTAATTGGAAAACAAGTTTCTTCTATAAATTATCTAGGGATAATACTATGTGAAAATATGGATTTAACATTAAAAATAAACTATAACAATATTGTAAAAAATTTAAATATACATATTGAAAAATGGAACAAATTATTTTTAAAATTTGAAGCTAGACTACAACTAATTAAGATGGGTCTCCCAAAAATAAACTATGTTGCGCAAGCTATTCTTATGATTCCCAACAAAAATTTTCTAAAATAAATAAATAAAACTCTCATAAACTTTCTTTGGTTCCCAAAAAGAAATAGAATAGCCTTTTCAAATCACATAAGACCTTGGGAATTGGGCGGTATTAATTTCCCAGACATAGATTCTTACATTAAAGCATCCGTTAACAAAACATTTATAAGTTGGATTGATCCAAAATTTACGCCAGCATGGAAGTCTTTACACACCACCATCTTCCTAAATGAAAATAAATTAACTATAAATTTGCCATTAAACGAACAAAATAATAAACCTTGGCATATCCTAAGTGTCATCATACAATATAATTCTTCTAAACCTACTAATCTAAATTATATAAATTATATTTACAATATATTTAGAAGTTTTATCAATAATAATATTGATATAAAATTATGGCTAGAGTTATTATTCCCCTTTAGATCTACTAAAAACTTGTTAAACAAAATTCATATAAATACACTTAACACTTGGGAATCTAAAAACTTTACATGTTGGTACCACTGTATAAAAAATGTGTTGGTTTTGGACATACACCAGTTAAAAAGTTTATATGATTTATCAAGTTCTGATTGGCTAGTTCTTAGCAGCTTGCAGTCCTATACCCAAGATATATGCAGAATAATTGACAATTCCTCCTTTAAATATATCCCTAAACTCATGTTTTTTATGCATGAAGTTTTATATAATGGAATTGATTGGACAAACTTAACATCAAACTTATGCAAAGTTATAATTAACTGTAAAGCCAACCACAGACAAAGTTAATGGAATATTATAAACAGAACATTCATTAAATTTATCTGTTAAAAATAAAACTAATCTCTTATATTCTATTAAATTAACCTCTAATTTACAAATCTGGAAAATTTTCACTTGGAAGTTTCTGCATAGAGCTTTTTACACTCCTAATAAAATTGCCAAAGTTAACTCTTCCAAAGAAGTAATATGTTGGCGATGTTCTTTGAACTCTAAAACTGACTGGTCACACATCTTTTTTGATTGTATTTATATTAAGAACTTTTGGGAAGAGATTAGTGAATTTCTTCAAGCCATTTGCACAGATTTATTTAGTTTATCTAAGTCTTTAATTCTGTTGAATGTAAATGAAAATATTGTAATGAATAAAAAAGATATTTATCTTCTTTGGACCATGTAGTGGTAGCCAGGAAATGCATCACAAGGAAGTGGAAATCCTCCTCTATACCAACTATAGAAGACTTTTTAACTCTCCTGAAAGAAACTGCTGCTGGAAATAAAAACTAAGGAATCAACAATATATCCTAAGAACTGGTCTAATAACCCTTGGGTGAATGTACTTTCTCTCATTGAGACTCTTAATTCAGATACACCTCTATCTGTGTAATGATGAGAATATAAGCCTTTTTCTAACATTGTATAATTAATTTTCACAACAGTTTGTTTCCTTATTGTAGGCCAGTTGTATATATTGTAAATAGTTTATTATAAATATGTTCATTGGATTTATAACCTCTATATAAATATTGTTGGAAATTAATAAAATTATTTGAGCAAAACAAAGAAAAAAAAAGAATGCAAGTTAGTCTTAAACTTTACTATTGTGTCACAATAACTCTGGCATGCAAAAATGTTTAACAAAGCATTTTTCTTAACTAATATTGATCCTCTTTTTTTTTTTTTTTTTCAAATCAAATATAGGTGGATGGAGTGACACACCTCCTATCACTTATGAGCATGGAGGTGCTGTGGTAGATGTAGCTATCCTAGTGGATAAATGTAAGCCAATTGGAGCAAAAGTAAGACGCATATCAGAGCCAAAGCTGAAGCTGGTCAGTGCTAGTGGAGTTCGAGATGGAGAACTGGTGACAGAGACTGTATGTGAAACTCTTGAGGATCTGCAAGATTACTGCCAACCCCATTCCCCAGGTACTAATTCTTCAGTTAGACTGAATACAGTAGGAAGAAGTAATACAGTTGTTGATATGCTACACCCAATAGCTACAAACAGAAGTCCTAGCCTATAGCATTGCACAGGGTCTCTACTAATGTATGTATGTATGTATGTATGTGCAGTACAAATTGTCATTCATGTGACAGTGGTGTGTGTGTGTGTGTGTTGGGACTGCACCTTCTCTGTGTCTGAAATAGACACCTGTAGATTGTGGTTTTATTTACCCAAGTGCTTATCTTAAACATTACAGTAGTATGGAATGACAAGATACATAAGCAAAAAGGCATGATTACTTCTGGGTTAGTAAAATAATTATACTGTTGTCTCATGCAGTGTTTTGACAAAGCACTGATGTAAAACTTATCAAAGGTGGTTACATATCCTATAACCCACATCCTGAAGTGCTTTAATAGGGTGATGTCAACAAACTTATCATCTTATTATACATATATAAAACATTTTTCGATACTATAGCATTTGCATTAGTCACATGCAGTGTTTTGACCAGTGAATGTACAGGATTGTACAACCCTTCAGTATAATGGATGGATATAATAATGTCTCATATGAATATATTTAACCAAATGTGATATGGGTAAGGCTGCCACGTAACCCAGACCAAGGCAAGGTTTACTGGAATTATGGACTGGTCCTTTATATAGATGCTGTTTAAAACTTACTTTTATTCTTATTTTCTGAATGCTTGGATGTGGCCGTGCAGTAGGAATTGCAGTGGTTAGGTAGCATGTTTTGATCAAAAGGGTCACTAAATTTTGTAACCTCTTTCATACCGTTAGTTAAATAACTGACAAATATGAACTTATGAACTAAAATGTGATCTCTGGAAGGGAAAGGAAAATGGAAAATTGCCAGTTTTTCTCACAAAACTGTTTTATTTGGAGCTTATGAGTTGATGTGAACACGAGTGTTATAATGGAATAGAGTTGACTGGATCCTATTTTCCTTCAGTAATGAGAAAAATATTTCAAAAAGAGCTTATCCTTATTGTTTATTTTTCAGGAGCCTTGCTGAAAGCTGCTTTCATCTGTACTGAAGTCATCATATATCCTTCAAAAACATCCCTGCAAGATCAGTTGATGCAGAGGTTTGGAGGTGGATTTGAGCTGCATACATGGTCCAAATTACCACATGGATCTGGCCTTGGTACTTAATTTTAACTCCTTTAATGTTGCAGCAGATTTTATCACCAGGAAAAACAAGATAAAATTTAGAAATGTTTATTTTCCTTGTATTCCCTTTCTTTGTGCCCCTAACCCTCAAGCAGGCTTCCATTTTCAGTATTTTACTATTCCATCTTCAAGCAGCAAACCTTCTAATCTGACAGGCATTTTGGCATGCCGATCTTTGTAATACAAGAAAATATGAACAGCTGCTGAAGGACGATACATTGAGGTGTACTGAGGGATTCTGCAGTGCTTTTTTCTCTAAACATACATATACGCGTGCATCTATTTATTTATGTGTGCGTGCTGTGTAAATATATATATATATATAAATACGGTTTACTATTGTTTGTTTGAATGGCAAAACATTTGCCGTTTGAAACAACAAAAAGTAAACCCAAACACAAACATTCTGACTGGCCACAATGTCGACCCAAATAATCGACACATTTGAGTCGACATTATGGCTGAAACCATCATGTGATAGCCGTATAGGAGCTGATGTAAATCAGACTCCTATTTGACATATCCCTGCTGTACCACGATCTCCTTGCAGATAGTCGAATACAGTTATGCGAATGCACTACTGCATTTGCATAAGTGTGTTCAACTGTCCCATCCATTTATGTTTTGTGCACAACATTCTGATTTTCAGCAACAGTGCTGCCGACAGAATGTCATTCGCACAAACCATAATAAACCATATAAATATATATAAAACTTAAATCAGTGCCAACCAGAATCCGATGACTGACTGGTACAAGCTTGCCAGCTGCACCTGTGGGGGACTGGAAAAGGGTAACAAAATTCATTCAGTGAGTGTACTCAGCCTTCGTTTTGAGGACCTTGGTTTATTGGATGTGCTGCTTTCATCCTGTGGGAGTCGGTCTTCTGTAGATCGTTCTCCAGTGGTTGAGTCTTTTGGAGCGTGCCCTTTTGCTATTGCCCTAGAAGAGCTATCTAAGCTAAATAAAACTGAATGTGAAATCTTAAAAAAAAACTTCCCTGATGGAGGCCAGGAAAACTAGTACTCATGCTCCAGGAGGACGGCCAGAGCTGCTTGGAAGGAACACCTATGGATGAAGTGCACACAGGAGAGGGTAAGCAGGGATAGGGCCATAAAAGAGCAGAAACCATGACCCACCTCTGATGGTTGTCTAAATGATGATCAATCCTTGCCTTATGATAGAGAACATATGGACAGTTTGGTTGGGAGGGAGCAGATGATTTACAGACAGTGGGGACAAAAGGAGCATAAATAAATAAATAGAAAGCAAATTTGAGAGAGAAGCCCAAAGAGCGCGAGAGGATGTCAGATGTTTACCAGCTAATGCCTTGCGTAAGTCACAGCTGAGAAAGGAGCAAGACTGGTAGTTATACCTTATCCAGTGTAGCAGTCTGATAAGGGGATAGAAAAGGGATTGAGCAACTGGAAGTAGTGCAAGTAAACAAAGAATAGTTGGGGTATATCTACAGGTGGCTGACATCAAATTAATCAAGCGTGTGAAGCTCAGTTTGTAACACACTAAGGAACAGAACAATGGTCTCTGTTTTCCATAGGAAATCACTACTACTTTGATTTCTAAGTGTGCACTAGCAGTGTTTCCTTTGTTTTGGGAGATTTCTCCCTTCATGTAGGTATATAGATGTTTGGGGTTGTGCAGGGCCTTGTAGTTAGAGATTTCTCTCATGAAATTTTAGGCATGTTTCATCTGCATTTTGGTTCTTCTGCATACTGTCATTTGAGGTTTGAAGGGGGGGGGGGTCTGACAGGTGGGTAAAATTATAAGTAGCACAGAACACAGGATGGAATATGCCAAATATGCCAATGTGGTGATAATGCTCTGTCCTTCAAACAGGGATTTGTTGCTGAAGAACTGTTTATTAAATCATTGAAATCTAAGGCAGTGACATATCTGCCTTAATACATATAGGCTAAAGGAAATTTGAAGACTCCTGTTTAAAAAAATGCTATTAAAACATTTTTTGTGTGGTGCCAAGGATGATGATATCCATCTGAACCATAGATTAAGGTTATTACAAGAAACCTCTTTACTATGTTATGCAGAAAAAAAGAAAAACATTGGAAATGTCAGGTGTTGGATTCAAAAGAGATTCACATTATGAGAAAGTTCTTTTACACCAATGGATAATGTATACAGATGGGGCAACCAAAAGTGTGATAAGAGACCTTGGGACACAGGTGGACAGTAGTCTCTCCTTTGATAATCACATCGCCACAGTAGTCAGGAAATCCTTCTCCATGGCACACCTCATCACAAAAGGTTTCTCATCCAGGAAAAAGGAGGTCATTGTTCCCCTCTACTCATCACTCATTAAACCCATTATAGAGTACAATGCCCCTTTTGGTATGTACCTCACAAGACATCTACAACAACTGGAAAGGCCACAGAAATACCTCACAAAGAGGATTACCAGCCTCAAACAGATGCCCTACGCAGACCGTCTCAAAAAACTCCAGCTTTACTCTGTCGCATATCGCCTACTCAGAGGCGATCTCTGCCTATCATACAAAGCTATATCAAACCCAGAGCTATTGGACATGCTCCACTTAAATAAATCCCAATCCCACCAAGCTACATGCTCTAGGGACCTAAATCTTGTCACCACAATAAACAGAACATGCTGGCAGGATAGATTCCTGGACCAGAGACTTCCCATACTCTGGAACAAACTACCTGTCTATATCAAACAAAGCTCCTCATTAACACACTTCAAGTAAAATCTTGATGAAAGGATGGGAGATAGGAAATTCACCCTGGGGATCACTTCTGTGGCTCTGTTTGACAGGGGCACAGGAAAATAATTTTCTTGGGTGGCAAAAGCCAGGGTACCGTTTGGCTAGGCTTATATAGGCCCTAGGGCCAATAGCCTAATACCTACCTATCAACCTATGAAGAAAATGGAATTAAATTAAGGATGATGAGAGGAGGCAACTCCCTTGCCACTTGTTAAGAATTAATGAATGGATAGGAAATTATATTTTATATAGACCAGTGAAGATGTTGTCACACATGTGGAAGCCCTTGGGCACTTTACTTTTTCATGTAAGGCAAGAGTGAAAAGGAACAGAATAATGGAAAAGGCCTAGGTGAGGGCAGGAAAAAGACTCCCCCACCAACAAGTAGTGAAGATAAAAAGACAAAGAGGGAGCTTCTTATGCTTAGAAGGTTGATAAAAACAGAAAGTCATGTTAATCATTTTTTTTGGATGGACATATATACCTTATACATGCCTTGGAAAGTGCCTAAGGAGTTATTCAGTGACAGCACTGAGATAATGTCCCTCACTTATTCAAGTGATATAGTTTCCTGTGGCAGCCCTGCCCTCTTGAAGGCAGATGCCTCCCATCATGTCCTCGATTTCCACAGGACCTTATCCCGAGGTATACTCCCTTCCCATCCCCCATCTTCAGTGAGAAGCAAAGCAGGGAAAAATCTTATCACTCTTCCTCTGTCCCAGCCATCTCTGCTACTCTCAGGCCGTTATTCAGATGTCACTTGTCAGTTATTGTCACTTCAGTTTGGCTGATTGTTGCAGGAGCAGTCAGGCAGCATACTGACAGGTATTTATTTTATTTATTTATTTTACATTTGTTAACCGGAGGTGTCTGAGCTGAAAAGGCCCTTTTTCAGCAGAGGCCCGGGGAGAAAAGCTCCAGATAGAAAAATTGCAGATACATTTAGACATGGTCAGTATACACGCAAATTACAAAAGACATGTTTTTACAGTGGTATGCAGCACATCAACAGTTACAGTGGAGAGAACAAACAAAAAAATATTAATTTAGAAAAAAGGTACTTAATAGATTTGTGGTGTACAGCTGAAATTTTGAACATAGGTAGAATACATAGTATCAGTAGTTCTGGAACCAGAGTTACTCTAGGCTCAGTGTCTTCTCAGGATGTAGTTCAAGGAGCTATTTATTTGAGGAAGACGAGAATGTAAGATAGACTTTACGAAAAAGAGAACTCACTGATAAGGAAGAAATAGCTATGAAAATTCAGTCTGAATATCAGTAGTGTTGTAAAGAAGAAAACAGATCATAACACTGAGGACCCTGTTGGTTAAGTTACCTTCTGAAGTCCTACTATACACATAAGGTTACACTGTCAGATAAAGGTAGAGAAGATAAACTGAACTAGTATTAAAGGGGAAGTATTTTAGTCTGTAGCTGAACTACATAAGAATATTAGAATGGGTTATTTATTTATTGGCATTTGTTTACTGGGATAGTCCACTGGGCCATGAAGAACCCATTTTCAGTTGAGGCCCGGGGAGAAAAGCTTCATAAGAAACAATATGTAATTCATACAGCATAGGCATTTTACAAACGTTTCCTAAATAGTATTTACATAGAAATATAAGTGAAGACAAAGCAATAGCAACAAATTCCAATCTAAATACAGGAAATGTAACATATGAAGGACAATTGATTATATAGAAATTCCATAAGAGAAAATGTAAGGCAGACTTCAGAATTAGTAGAGGCAAGGAGTACAGTAGAGAGTATAATCATTTTGAGATTAAGAATAAATGCAAAAGTAGTAATAACAAAAGATTAGTTACAGAGTCAGAGGAGGTAATAGGCAATTGTAGTTAGCAGAGAATTGATTCTTAGTTGCATTTGGAGATATGCAATAAGTAGAAAAGTGATGGTAGCTATGTTATGAAATGAGGAGGTTTAGTACAATTAAAGATCCAGTTTGAGGGTAGGTGTTCATGAAGAGCTGTTTTGAAAGAAGTGAGACTGTGAGTGGATCAAATTGCTAATGGAAGGATATTCCATGTTTTTGGCCGCTACACAGGAGTAAAGTAGTTGTCCAGCAGGTAGGTTGGCCTTATAGGTTTGCAGAAGGTGTTGTTTTTGTGATCTAAGGGACCTGCTGGGAATGTAGTGGGTAAATAGGGACTTCAGGGCAGGACAGCCTAGAGGTTTGAAAATTATTTTGTGAGTGGTAGTTAATTGAAAACAGGTGAGATAGTGGGGGAGTGCAAGCCAGTTTAATGAATATAAGGATATGCAATGGTGGGTAGAAAGTTGGGCATTTGTTGCGAACTTGGCAATTTTATTGTAACATGCTTCTGGTTTTATTTTTAGTGAAGACTGGATGTTGGTTAGCAAGGGAGCTCCATAGAAAAGGGAAGGGAGTAGATAAGTAGCAGCGAGTGCTTGTTTAGTGGGGGAGAAAGGACATGTTTGAATCTGTATAGAATGCCTAGTTTTGGTGTGTTTCGCTGATACTGTGTTGTATATGTAAGTCTAATTTTATTCTTTTGTCAGTTATTACTCCTAGTAGCTTAGTGTGGTTTACTACTTCAATTTTTGTGTTGGCCTGGGAAAGTATTGTAAGTTGAGATTTGTTTATGGAGGTACCTTTCTTAGGGGTAAATATAATAAGTTTGGTTTTACTAGGATTTAGTAATAGATGGTTATTGTAAAGCCATGTTTCTATAGAAGAAAATGCTGACTGAATGATCTCTTGTAGTTGAGATATAGTGTCAGCAGAGCATATTATTGTGGAGTCATCTGTGTATTGTGCAAGAGATCCCTGACTGAATGATGAGTGACTATTGAAAAGAAGAGGTCCTAATATACAGCCTTGAGGGACTCCAGTAGACTTGGGGAGATACAGCGATATTGCGTTTTGGCGTTTAACTGCCTGTTCTTTGCTAGACAAATAACTTGTGAACCACTTTAAGGAGGTAGTAGATAGACTGGTGTTTGAGAGCTGGAATAGAAGGAGTAATTAAGAGATAGTATCAAAGGCTTTTGATAGGTCTAGGACTAGAGAGGATACAATTTTTCTGAAGTCACGGGCTTTGTTGACTGAATCCATGAAGGATATTAAGGCAGTTAAAGTACTGTGACCTGGTCTGAATCCATGTTGCATTGGAGACAGGATTTGTTTGTTTAGCAGGAAGTGTAATAGTTGCTTGTGTATGCATTTTTCAAGGAGTTTGGAGATGGGACGGGAGATAAAATAGCTATGGGACAGAAGTTAGAGATATTGGTTGAGTTACCACCTTTGTGAATGGGTAGAGAATACAGTCTGTTTTCCAAAGTTTGGGGACATAAGATTCTTGGCTGGATCTATTAATGAGTATACTAATAGGATAGGCCATGGCTTCTGCAGCAGTTTTTAGATATTCAGTGAGTATACTGTCTGCTGCTTTGGAGCTGGGTTTAAGTTTCAGAAGTAGTCTTTTAACAGTAGTAGAAGTTGGGACTGTAGTCAATGAAAATTTAGGTGAATCATTTATAGATGATTCGTGTGGAAGTGTGGTTGAGAGGAGATGGGACTGGGAGAGATGGGGTTGTGTAGTTTGACCAGAATAATTTGTAGCAGAGAGAGGCTGTCAAAAGTTAGTTGTGATATTAGCTGTCATGTTTATGAAGTGTGAGTTGAAGAGACTGGTTACTTGTTCTGGTGATTTGCCTGGGTAAGGGCAAGGGTTGTTTTTTTGTGCCAGGGTTTAGAAGTGAGCCCATGGAAGTCAAGAATTATTTGGGGTTTTGTTTATTTGAAGTTTTAAGTAATAGTTTTTCTCATCTCTGGCTACTAATCGTTTCACTTGGTTATGAAGCTGCTGTTATATTTTTGCCACTGTTTCCAAGTTTTATCCCTAGTTAACATTAGCTCTTTACTAGGTTTGGTTAAGGATTGAGCATGGCAGGTTTTCACCCTTTTTACTTGAGGGGGTGCAAGACTGTCTAATATTTTTAAAAATGTAGTATTAAAGTACTGTAGTGCATCATCTAGTGGGAGTTGTTTTAGGTTATTCCAAATGATGCTTTTCAAAATGTTGTTGAATGTCTGTGGATCAAAGTGAGTAAGATTCCTAACATGCTTGAAGTGATGATGTTTTTGGTATGGAGGCGTTGTTCGATTAACAAAGGCTAGAAGGTGATCAGTGTGTTAAGAAGGGGGTACCAGATGATGAGATTTTAGTAGGGTCAGAAACTAAGATCCAATCTAGGATGTAACCTTTGCTTAGTACTATTATATCTTGTGGGAGAGGTGACAAGTTGAGTGAAGTGAAACAGGTTAATATTTGACAATAAATATGTTGAACAAAATATTGACCAGTTAATATCTATGTCATCCATAATTATTGTTTCATTTTTAGCAGTGTGGGAAACCCAAAATAGATTTTCCTCTAGTATTGGTATATTACCAGGGGGAATGTATGGGACTATGATACAAAGATTTTTTGATTTATTTATTTTGAGGAAGGAGTCCATAATGTCAGCAGTGCAAAATTGAGGTGTGTGATCATGGTATGGGACTATATTAAAGGTATTAGAGAAAAAGGGGAGCAACTCCACCACCTTTTTTGTTAGGTGTATCTTCCCTTATTGTGGAGTAGTTAGGTGGGAGGAATTCTGAATCTTTTACATTTGGTTTTTGCCAGGTCTCAGTGGCAGCAATGATATTTGGTTTATTATAGGCTATCCAAGCATGAAGGTCAGTTGTCTTATTGTGAATGCTCTGTAGGTTAAGTGTAACAATATGTAATGATTTGCAGCAGTTAATGGGGTTTGATGGTACACAAGAGGGGGTAGAATTGGGTCCAGGATTGGGATGTATGTCACCACAGCAGGTTAGTGTTGAAAATATTGTTGAGTGGAGAAGTGTATGAAGAGGTTGTTTGGAGATGGTGTGGGGTAGAAGGGTGGGAGCAAGGCTTGTACAGTGAATAGAATTGTTTGTATGGCAAATTAGTACCTTAGAGGAAAGTAGTGGAGTTAAATGATAGCGCCTGGGGCATATATCTGAGTAGCTTTCAGTTGGTGTGGATAAGAAGAGTGTTGCAGATGTAGGTTTAGTAATAGTTATGGTTGAGATGAGTGAAGAAAGTTGTTGAGTAGTATAAGAAGTGGTATAGCATGAGATAGCAAAAGTATGTGTGTGAGGCAGTGTGACATTAGGAAGGGCAGTGAAAAAGTTAGAGTTACTGTTGTGTTGTTAACTCTAAAGACAAGGCAGCTAGACTGGTAAGTTACACGTAATAGGCTGAAATAGAATGTCAGAATTAATAGGAGGAAAAAGGTAAGAAAAGAAAGTGTGGGGATAGAACTTTCAGTAAAAGATGAAGGAAGAGAAGAGAAAAAAGTGGGGACAGTAGAATGGTAGCTTAGCTTGGACAGTCAGACAGAGAAAGAAACAGAGGTAGAATTTAATTTGAGGGGGAAGAGATAAGTTAGATAGCAACAGGAAACTTCCAGGAGTGAGAGCAAATGAGAAAGCTAAGAAGTTGAGGTTTACACGGAGAAAACTTAGTATACAATAAATGGAAACGAGAGAGCCAAGGGAGTGAAAAGCAGGCTTTAAAACTTTACAGTCACGTAGTATTAGAAGAAAAAGAAAAAGTTAATGGGAAGGGGTGCACTACTAGTGCAGTATTGCAGACAGCTGACGGGAGGGAATACAAGAGTGGCGCGGCGGTGTGCAGCATATGACCAAAGGATGCAAAAATTTTAAAAATACAGTTAAATGGCATATACATAATGTAAAAAGATGGGATGCAGGGATGTATAGAAATTAGCGTTCTTGCAATCTACGAGGAAGGAGAGAAGTGGAAGGTTAAATGAGTACAATATTCCTTACTATTTGAAACAGCAGTGGCATGAGGTACAGTAAATAAAGCAGGGTGTGAAAAGGATAGCAGAACAGGAAAAGTAAACACAATTAGACTCAAAGTCAGCACACTGGTTTCAATTAAATATGCATTAGCGTTTGTAGTCCTCATACAGCATTACGGGAGAAAATACTTGTACAACTTTATGAGAAAAAAACATCTTATGTAATAGGCAATACAATACAAGTAATAAACACTTTGTAGTTGAACTAGCTAGAATTCATATAAGTCCGAAACAAAACAAAGTGAAAAATTACTTGTGACTTCTCATGTCAACCAAACCAGAACAGCAGTTATTAAACAAATCCATTACTTGAGCAGTAGAGCAAGATTGAATGCGTAAAAATGGTCATAAAACAAAAGCAGTGTTTTACCTTTCTTTTAAAAGAACATAAGTGTAGAATTTAATCCTGGTATTCAAGCTTGCAGTTCACCAGAACATGGATCGGGTAGCCAGAAAGAAAGGATTGAGAAAAGATGGCGTGGAAAGCTAAAAGGAGTTTTTAAACTTGCAAGGCATGATGGGAGTATGGGAGAAGAGTGAGAAAGAAATTCAATAAGGAAGACAGGAATAGCAGCAGCAGTTCTTTCTATGCTTCCATTCCAAGAGCAAATGCAATGGCATTTTTTGCCCCAGTGTTTTAACGTTGGATCAGAAGCCACTGTTATGCAGTGGAGCTGCTGTTGAGGTTCGAGAGGCCGCTTCATGGAGCAGCCAAGGACCAGAAGGGTAGGTTGTCCTGTCTCTCCTCCAGGTCCTCCTCCTTTTTCTCAGGTGTAACACTCACAGCCTGGACACGCATGATGAGCAGAGCAGCTGACTGATGATGACTAATAATAACAAGCCGTACTGACGACCGACCGTACTTAAAGGAAAAGGGAAGAGAACAACACGGGTGGCGGGGCGGCAGTAATTGGCATTGCACAGTCTGCATTGCATATATAGTATGTTTATAATGTTTTCAATTTTCACTTTTCAGTCCTTAACTCCTGACTGCAAAAAAAACCCCCAAAAAAACGGACTTCACTTGTCCGGTTTTGATGATTTTTTTTAACCGGACAATTTGACTGAAAACCGGACAGTCCGGTCAAAAACCGGACACCTGGCAACCCTAGATGGGAGATAAAATAGCTATGGGACAGAAGTTAGAGATATTGGTTGAGTTACCACCTTTGTGAATGGGTAGAGAATACAGTCTGTTTTCCAAAGTTTGGGGACATAAGATTCTTGGCTGGATCTATTAATGAGTATACTAATAGGATAGGCCATGGCTTCTGCAGCAGTTTTTAGATATTCAGTGAGTATACTGTCTGCTGCTTTGGAGCTGGGTTTAAGTTTCAGAAGTAGTCTTTTAACAGTAGTAGAAGTTGGGACTGTAGTCAATGAAAATTTAGGTGAATCATTTATAGATGATTCGTGTGAAAGTGTGGTTGAGAGGAGATGGGACTGGGAGAGATGGGGTTGTGTAGTTTGACCAGAATAATTTGTAGCAGAGAGAGGCTGTCAAAAGTTAGTTGTGATATTAGCTGTCATGTTTATGAAGTGTGAGTTGAAGAGACTGGTTACTTGTTCTGGTGATTTGCCTGGGTAAGGGCAAGGGTTGTTTTTTTGTGCCAGGGTTTAGAAGTGAGCCCATGGAAGTCAAGAATTATTTGGGGTTTTGTTTATTTGAAGTTTTAAGTAATAGTTTTTCTCATCTCTGGCTACTAATCGTTTCACTTGGTTATGAAGCTGCTGTTATATTTTTGCCACTGTTTCCAAGTTTTATCCCTAGTTAACATTAGCTCTTTACTAGGTTTGGTTAAGGATTGAGCATGGCAGGTTTTCACCCTTTTTACTTGAGGGGGTGCAAGACTGTCTAATATTTTTAAAAATGTAGTATTAAAGTACTGTAGTGCATCATCTAGTGGGAGTTGTTTTAGGTTATTCCAAATGATGCTTTTCAAAATGTTGTTGAATGTCTGTGGATCAAAGTGAGTAAGATTCCTAACATGCTTGAAGTGATGATGTTTTTGGTATGGAGGCGTTGTTCGATTAACAAAGGCTAGAAGGTGATCAGTGTGTTAAGAAGGGGGTACCAGATGATGAGATTTTAGTAGGGTCAGAAACTAAGATCCAATCTAGGATGTAACCTTTGCTTAGTACTATTATATCTTGTGGGAGAGGTGACAAGTTGAGTGAAGTGAAACAGGTTAATATTTGACAATAAATATGTTGAACAAAATATTGACCAGTTAATATCTATGTCATCCATAATTATTGTTTCATTTTTAGCAGTGTGGGAAACCCAAAATAGATTTTCCTCTAGTATTGGTATATTACCAGGGGAATGTATGGGACTATGATACAAAGATTTTTTGATTTATTTATTTTGAGGAAGGAGTCCATAATGTCAGCAGTGCAAAATTGAGGTGTGTGATCATGGTATGGGACTATATTAAAGGTATTAGAGAAAAAGGGGAGCAACTCCACCACCTTTTTTGTTAGGTGTATCTTCCCTTATTGTGGAGTAGTTAGGTGGGAGGAATTCTGAATCTTTTACATTTGGTTTTTGCCAGGTCTCAGTGG
This sequence comes from Protopterus annectens, assembly GCF_019279795.1. NCBI lineage: Eukaryota > Metazoa > Chordata > Ceratodontiformes > Protopteridae > Protopterus > Protopterus annectens. The sequence goes on from NC_056741.1 coordinate 1,826,971,718, forward strand.
CAGCAATGATATTTGGTTTATTATAGGCTATCCAAGCATGAAGGTCTGTTGTCTTATTGTGAATGCTCTGTAGGTTAAGTGTAATAATATGTAATGATTTGCAGCAGTTAATGGGGTTTGATGGTACAGGAGAGGGGGGTAGAATTGGGTCCAGGATTGGGATGTATGTCACCACAGCAGGTTAGTTTTGAAAATAATGTTGAGTGGAGAAGTGTATGAAGAGGTTGTTTGGAGATGGTGTGGGGTAGAAGGGTGGGAGCAAGGCTTGTACAGTGAATAGAATTGTTTGTATGGCAAATTAGTATCTTAGAGGAAAGTAGTGGAGTTAAATGATAGCGCCTGGGGCATATATCTGAGTAGCTTTCAGTTGGTGTGGATAAGAAGAGTGTTGCAGATGTAGGTTTAGTAATAGTTATGGTTGAGATGAGTGAAGAAAGTTGTTGGAGTAGTATAAGAAGTGGTATAGCATGAGATAGCAAAAGTATGTGTGAGGCAGTGTGACATTAGGAAGGGCAGTGAAAAAAGTTAGAGTTACTGTTGTGTTGTTAACTCTAAAGACAAGGCAGCTAGACTGGTAAGTTACACCGTAATAGGCTGAAATAGAATGTCAGAATTAATAGGAGGAAAAAGGTAAGAAAAAGAAAGTGTGGGGATAGAACTTTAAGTAAAAGATGAAGGAAGAGAAGAGAAAAAAAAGTGGGGACAGTAGAATGGTAGCTTAGCTTGGACAGTCAGACAGAGAAAGAAACAGAGGTAGAATTTAATTTGAGGGGGAAGAGATAAGTTAGATAGCAACAGGAAACTTCCAGGAGTGAGAGCAAATGAGAAAGCTAAGAAGTTGAGGTTTACACGGAGAAAACTTAGTATACAATAAATGGAAACGAGAGAGCCAAGGGAGTGAAAAGCAGGCTTTAAAACTTTACAGTCACGTAGTATTAGAAGAAAAAGAAAAAGTTAATGGGAAGGGGTGCACTACTAGTGCAGTATTGCAGACAGCTGACGGGAGGGAATACAAGAGTGGCGCGGCGGTGTGCAGCATATGACCAAAGGATGCAAAAATTTAAAAAATACAGTTAAATGGCATATACATAATGTAAAAAGATGGGATGCAGGGATGTATAGAAATTAGCGTTCTTGCAATCTACGAGGAAGGAGAGAAGTGGAAGGTTAAATGAGTACAATATTCCTTACTATTTGAAACAGCAGTGGCATGAGGTACAGTAAATAAATAGGGTGTGAAAAGGATAGCAGAACAGGAAAAGTAAACACAATTAGACTCAAAGTCAGCACACTGGTTTCAATTAAATATGCATTAGCGTTTGTAGTCCTCATACAGCATTACGGGAGAAAATACTTGTACAACTTTATGAGAAAAAAATATCTTATGTAATAGGCAATACAATACAAGTAATAAACACTTTGTAGTTGAACTAGCTAGAATTCATATAAGTCCGAAAAAAAACAAGGTGAAAAATTACTTGTGACTTCTCATGTCAACCAAACTAGAACAGCAGTTATTAAACAAATCCATTACTTGAGCAGTAGAGCAAGATTGAATGAGTAAAAATGGTCATAAAACAAAAGCAGTGTTTTACCTTTCTTTTAAAAGAACATAAGTGTAGAATTTAATCCTGGTATTCAAGCTTGCAGTTCACCAGAACATGGATCGGGTAGCCAGAAAGAAAGGATTGAGAAAAGATGGCGTGGAAAGCTAAAAGGAGTTTTTAAACTTGCAAGGCATGATGGGAGTATGGGAGAAGCGTCAGAAAGAAATTCAATAAGGTTAAAGATACTCAAGTCAAAGAAAAAAATAAAAAAGTATGGACCTGACCCTGAAGGCAGCAGCAGCTGACAGGAACACTCATTAAGTTAAAAAAATGTTAGCTTTATCGTTATGTTAACTCACAAGGCAGCTAGACTGGGAATTTAGACTGTAATAGGCTGAAATAGTACATCAGAATTAATAGGAGAAAAAGGGAAAAAGAAGAAACTGTGGGGGTAGAACTTTAAGTGAGATGAAGGAAGAGAGGAGAAAAAAGAGTGGCGACAGTAAAACGGTAGCTTAGTTTGGATAGTTAAATGGACAGAGAAGCAAACATAGGTAGAATTTATGTGGGTGGGAAGAGATAATGCAGGTAGCAACAGGAAACGTCCATGTCTGCGGGCAAATGAAAAAGCTAAGAGGTTGAGGTTTACATGCAGAAAACGTAGTGGTACAATAGATGGGAACAAGAGAAAGCCAAGGCAGCAAAAAGCAGGTTTTAAAACTTTACAGTCATGTAGTATTAGAAGAAAAAGTTAATGGGGGGTGAGCTACTAGTGAAGTATTGCAGAGAGATGAGGTTAGGGAATACAAGAGTGGCCTCGTGATGAGGAGCATATGACTGAAGGATGCAAAAATTTAAAAAAATACAGTTAATGGCACATACATAATGTAAAAAGATGAGTAATAGCAGCCACAGTTTGGTAGCAGTAAGCATAGCAAAGCCAACTGTGTTTCACACTTTCACAGCTTGGAGGGATCTATAGAAATTAGCATTCTTGTGATATAATGTAAAAATATGGGTAATAGCAGCCAGAGTTTGGTAGCAGTAAGCGTGCCAAGCTGTTTGTGTTTCACACTTTCACAGCTTCCAGGGATGTATTGAAATTAGCATTCTTGCAATCACGTTGAATGTAAACACATATGTAATACATTCATTGCTGTTCGGTAATGTTCTCATTCGCTGTTTTTTGTTCGGTATTTAGCCATTCGTGTTTTTTTTAATTTCAGTAGCCAAACACAGACCCAAAGGGGACATTGTACTCAATGATGAGTCTGATAAGGAATGCCATACCCTTGCTTACACGTTGGGCGACACAGAATGATTTCTTTCTATCTTGGCTATGTGTTGGTCAAGTGCAAGATTACTGTCTACGTATATTCCAAGTTCCCTAAGTATCGGGTCAACTCTTAGGGTTGTTTTATCAATGAAGCAAATAGCTTTGGTGTATGTTTTCCAAAGGGCACTATAATACATTTCTTTGCACTGAATTTTAATCCATGGCTTTTGCAGCAGTCATTGATTTGTGTTAGACCCTCTTGTAGGATATTGGCATTGTGGAAAGAATCTGTGATAACTCCCAGTTTACAGTCAACTACAAACTTGGTGAGCCAGAGGCTTCTGACATTAGTCTTGACTTCCGAGAAGTAATTCCAAATAGGAGCAGGCCCAATACTGAGCCCTGGGGTACTCCATAGTGAGTAGTCTGTTGGTGGAGGTGTCTCACTGATCCTGACTTCTTGGGTCCTATCTGTGTGTCTGCTGGAAATCCAGCAAGTTTTGTAGAGATTTATGCCTAGTTCTGAGAGTTTGTCAACAATACCTCAGTGATGTTTTGCATTGAATGCCTTGGCCAGGTCAACATATCTGGCATGCAGCAATTCCCCACATCCATAGCCATAGTGACCCTCTCAAAGAAATCTACCAGGTTAAGTACACAAGACCTTTCCTTAACAAAGCCAAACTGGGATAGCTCCAGTGTCTGTATGTTGCTGATGTCCCTGATGATCATTTCCATGAGAATACATTCCATAGCCTTGCATATTAGACATGTCAGACTTATGGGACTGTAGTTCCCAGGGTCATTTGCTAGTTCACCCTTATGAAGAGAGATGTCCATTTTGTCCCTCCATTCACCTGGCACATAACCTATTTTGAGGCTGTATTTGCAGAGTACCTCAAGTGGTCCTGCTAGGTCATGTTTTAGGATATTTAGGAGGTAACTGAGGATATTGTTGGTGCCCAGTGAAGCAGTGTTTTTGACTTTAGTGAGCACCTCCAGGACCTTCTGTTTGTTGATAGTTGGGGGGGGAGTGCTAGAAGGGATTTCATAGGGGGTACTGGTGTGGTGAAGTTAGCTAAATGTATCTCCCAGTAGATTTGCTATGTCACCCTGGTTAGTGAAAGCTGTGCCATTTACAACCACTTCTGCACACTGCTGAGTATTACCTTTAAGATTCCTGACATAGCTGAAGAAGGCCTTGTGGTTGTCCTTAGCCTGGCAGACTACCCTAACCTTGTAATTTTTCTTGTTGTATTTTATTAGACCTCTTAGTTTCTTGTTTAGTTAAATCAAAGACCTCTTGTCTCTGAAAGATGCTCTTTCTGATTTTGGCCATGACACTTTTCTGTTTTGTTATATAGCCTGTTAATGCAAGGATAACACCAGTGTGTTTGATTTTGGTGTTAGACCTGGGCTTATGCCTGATAGGTATGGCAGCCTCAATGCAGCCATCTTCGTGTTTGTACAGGGTTTTTGTAAATAATCTTGCATAGGTAGCTGTGTCCTCAGGATTTGGAGTAGACATGCATTTTGACAACCTGTTGATTAATAGGATATAGTTTGCTTTAGTATAGCTTCTAATTGTTATGGGTTTGTTTGGTTTCTCCAGGTTGATTTTTATTTCAAGGGAGACAACTTTGTGGTCTGACTTCACCAATGAGGACATGGAATGGGGCGGTCTCCCATGTTGGGGAATACTACGTCCAAAATGTTTGATCCTCTGGTTGGAGAGTGCACTTTCTGGTCTAGGGTATTTGTGTTGCAGTGTACTTTTCACAGTCTAGAAGGGTAGTTAAAGTCTCCCATGAATAATGTATTTAGTTGGATGGTGAGTGCCTCTAGCAGGTCCTAGGTAAGAACTGTAAGCTTGTGGGTCATAGAGGGCAACCTGCAGCTGGCCAGTACATGGTAGGGAACCTTGTCTATGGAGACTTGAATATGGATGAACTCTAGGGCATCGTCCTGTTTAACCAACTTAGAGTTGTATTTGTTGCTGATGTAGATTGACACCTCCTCCACCTTAAGCCTCTGTCTGTGCTGCTGCTGGTCCACTGCTGGAGTACTTTCTGCAACATTAAACCAAGTCTTGGTAACAGCACAGGTGTCTACATTCTCCAGAATAAGGAAACCTTGTAGATGTAGAGTTTCTTGTTTAGGCTGCTAGCACTGAGCAGTAGCATCTTAATGTTGCTTTGAATTTTATTTAAGTATTTACTTATTTATTTTGCTACATTGGTAGGTTTGTCATTTTGACATTGTTTTAAAAAACCTGTAAGGTGATGGATAAGGTTTTAGCCAGTATCTTAAACCCCATGGGGTACAGGTGCAGACCATACTTGGTAAAGTAAAGTAAAGTAAAGTGGTGTCAACCATGTCCTCCCATTCTGATAGATATTGGATTCCTCTGGAGTGACACCAGAAACTAAGCCAGTTATTAAAATCGATCATTTTCTGTTCATAGTTCATACTGTGGCATTATCCTTGGTAAAGGTAGAATGCTGCACAGTGCAAGGCACGTACCTGTCCATGACACATATTCAGACAGATCCATAATGTCTGTTTTCATATAGTCCAGTAAGGTATGCCTCAGGTTGTTTACATCCACATGGACTATATAGAATCATATTGGTACCTGTTGTGCAGTGACTTAGTGTGTGTAATATTGTCCATCCTAGTTCCAGATAGGCAACTAACTGCTATCTTCTCCTTGTCCATCCTGGTGAGAGGAGTGTCTATGTGTCATACAATAGAATCCTGTATGAGAAGAGCATTAGGTAAAGTGTTTGCTTGCCTTATGGGCTTTTCTTCTTGGGGGATTATTGGGTGTAGGCTTATGCATGGTGTTAGGTGTTGCTTTTGGTGTGTGCTTTAGTGATCACTTAGGGTAGGTGTTACAGTTCGATGGTTTAAGAGGTCTTTGACCTTTGGAAATGCTTCTCTTAACTGCCTCGGCATTAGAAGATCTGTGTGTGTGGTTAGCGGTATGTGTGAAGGATGTTGTGTGTATGTTTTTGATGACGCTGTTTGTAAGCAAGATTTTTTCCTCCAAGGAAGTTATGTATGTACATCTCTTGTATACTGTGTTAGTTTCTTTAAAAATTAAAAGGTTGTCTGAGTATGAGACAATTGCTACATTAACTTAGGATGCCGTTGCCCATATCTACAAAGCTGGCCACAAATACATTAGGAAATTGCAAGTCCATGTTGTTGGGACCAGAATTAGAGTTGTTCTATTATGGTTTTAGGTCTTGGTTTTACAGCACTCAAATGGTGTCTAGAGTGAAAGCTACATGTCAGATAGTGCTACTATCTTAGTGCTTTATGATACTATCTAGCTTTTCTGTGTTACAGGTTTAAGTCCTAAGTACTAGCTCTATAGGTTGCTACTGTACAGGGTACTATAAAGCAAAAAATCTCAGTTTGAGACCTTCATACGCGAGTTCAAAAAATGCAGCATAGTCATAAAATCCAAGGAAGTTTATTGTAATCCACTCCATCAAGCACTTTCGTCCCTCCACAGTTTAATACTGGGGCTTCAGCAGAACAAACATAGTATGAATACAACTTCCATATAAACTCTATCCATTTAACTATTATTCTCAGCCCATCAACTTTTAAAGATGTATGCTACTATAAACACTTTAAAATAAGATTGTCAGGATACTTTTATATACCCAAAACAATTCCCGCATCGTATGTCAATGAATTATATATACGTATACACACCTATTGAAAAATAAAACTGTGTAATTTGAATACTAAATACATTCTGAAATGTATGCTTTACACATGTACCATTAGTAATAGTTCATACTTGTATGTGACTGCAAAAATGTATATATAAGCATATAAGGCTCAGTTTCAAACAGAAACAAAATTTAAAACTATGTCAGGGAATCAAAAAATGGTAGTAAAATACAATACCCTTAATTCATTAATAGATACTCAATAAACTCCCAATGCCTGTTCTAACTAACAGCTTAAAAAATCACAATTTTAATGCTTACTTCTTTATAATAGGGAGTATGGAAATATTCTCATTTAAACCTGGGGGTTGGACAGCATTTAATCTTACTTGCCATTGGAATTATTTTATTTCTAGCAATAGTTCCCACCATCCTCCTCTACTGTCAATGGGTAAAACCTCTAAAATTCCAAATTTAAGTTCAGTATAGTTGGGTCATTCGATGGTATGTCTAACAGTGCATTGTTAGTATTTGCCTTCTGTATTGCATGCAAATGTTCATATATTCTCTTCTTTAGTCGTCTCTCCGTTTTACCTACATAGTACTGCCCACATCCTTCACAGACCGCTATATAAACTAGCCCCTTGGTATTGCAATTTCCCCTTTGTAGATTAACTACAAATGGTATACCTTGAAGGGTAATAGTCCTTCCTTTCCAAATATGCTCACACTGCCTACAGGCACCACAGCTTGTGGTGCCTTTGACTTCGATGCTCCTACCTATATGTTGTTCAAAAAGAGATTTAAAATTTTCCCCTGTTTTATAGATGAAATGTGGTTCGTTACCTACAAAATTAAAAATCTCAGAATTCCCTTTAAATATCGCCAAGTTTTTCAGAATAATGTCCTTGATATTATTACTATTAGAAGTATAGGGTATTACCATCCCCCTGTTAGTCTATACTGTTTCCTGGGGTATCCTCCCCGTTCTTCAGTTCACTAGTGCTACCCAACAGGGGCTTGTACCTGTTACCCCATCCTGTTTTTATCTGTCCACTGAATGCCCCAGCTATACTGGATTTAAATTTGGAATTTTAGACGTTTTACCTGTTGATCATAAAGGGGGGTTGGTGGGAACTATTGCTATAAATAAAATAATTCCAATGGCAAGTAAGATTAAATGCTGTCCAACCCCCAGGTTTAAATGAGAATATTTCCATACTCCCTATTCTAAAGAAGAGAGCATTAAAATTGTGATTTCTCAAGTTGATAGAACAGGCATTGAGGGTTTATCGAGTATGTATTTATGAAGTAAGGGTATGGTATTATACTACCATTTTTTTGATTCCCTGACATGGTTTTAATTTTTGTTGTTTCTGTTTGAAACTGAGCCTTATATGCTTATATTTACATTTTTAGCAGTCACATACAAGTATGAACTATTATTAATGGTACATGTGTAAACCATATATTTCAGAATGTATTTAGTATTCAAATTATACACATTTTTATTTTTCAGTAGGTGTGTGTATGTGTATATAATTATACTGGCATAAGATGCAGGAATTGTATTGGGTGTATAAAAGTATCATGACAATCTTATTTTAAAGTTTTTATAGTAGCATAAATCTTTAAAAGTTGATGGGCTGACAATATTAGTTAATTGGTTAGGGTTTATAAGGAAGTTGTATTCATACTATGTTCTGATGAAGTCCCAGAATTAAAGTGTGGAGGGACGAAAGTGCTTGACAGAGTAGATTACAATAAACTTTCTTGGATTTTATGACTACGCTGCATTTTTGAACTCATGTGTGAAGGTCTCAAACTGAGGTATTTTCCTTTACGGGTTATTTTTCCTCTTTTTTTTACTGTACAGGTTACTGCTAACCACAGAATGGCGAAAAGATCTGAGAAAACCTGCCTAATTTATAGCAGTCAGAAAAAGCTGAAAATAACTCCCATGCACTCTGACCAATAAACAACTACACTTTAAGCTCTGTGGAATGCCTTCCAACTCAGAGAGACCAGGTATGCACCTTCTGCCATCAGTTGGATGATCCTGGAACTTCTTAATGTAAAAGCACAGCAAAAGTAGCTCTTGAGTGCAGATTTAACACCCAACTAAGTCCCTCTGGCTAATGAAACAGTCTCACTTTAAGTCTGCTTCTGTTTTTCCCATCTGACCAGGCTACTTTACTTCTGCCATTAGAATAGCAGTCCCAGTCTTAATGTTAAAACACACTTTGGGTAGCCAAAAGTGAAAAGGTGCCAACTTACTATAATCAGTAATTGTTTTTTTTAATCTCCATTGTGTGTTTCCCAGCTCAGACATACTAGGCAACCTTTGTACTCCCACAAGAATTACAGTCCCAGCCTTCTTAATATAAAACACACTTTAGTTAGCCAAAAGTGAAAAGAAATTGGAAACAAATCAAATAACTAGCTACAACACGTAATTCTCACTTTTAGCACCCCTGTACATTTCCAGACTTGGACAGATCAGGCTACCTTTCTACTCCCACTAAAATTCCAGTCCCAGTCTTCTTAATGTAAAAACAAACTTTAGTTAGCCACACGTGAAAAGATACTAGAAACAAGTCTAACAACTAACTACAAGTAATTGCAAGGCAATTCAAAAGCAGACAAGCCAGCAGTGAGGAACACACACACACTATAAGTCAATTTCAAATCACACTAACACTCTAAGGGGAGGGTCTTCCCATTTTTTTTCTGTCAGTAACCAGTAAGATGAGTAAAGGGGATAAAACTGGGAGGAGCTTCTAAGGCCAGGTATACAGTAGGGGCAAAGCAGCTCAAAAGCCTCCAAGTATAACACCAAAACAGGAATAGGGAGGGTGAGGGAGAACCAAACTCAGATAACACATATGCCCAGCAGAGAAACCAAAACACAGTGCAGACCATAAAATGCCTTAAATTAATAACTTTAACTTCAGATAAATAACACGTAAAACGGATTTAAATGGTAAGTTAAGTGCAATTATAAATGTACTTCTCTGAATGCAAGAATGTAGTCCAAACAAGCTTGTGGCAGTCTCAAGACTAGCTGGTAACCTAGGAGAAAGGGCATAAATGTACTTTTACTGATGTCACTGGTAGATTTTATTGTGTAAACAAATTGAGAACTTAATGTTTTTCTGCAGTTGTGCCTCTCTGTCATTGTTGCTTTTGTACAATTTTAAATCCTTTATGCTTTTTTTTTTTTTTTTTTTTATTTCTTCAGGCACCAGCAGCATTCTGGCCGGAGCTGTGATGGCAGCACTCTATAGTGCTACTGGGAAATCATATAACACTGATTCTCTTATCCATGCTGTTCTCCACTTGGAACAAATCCTGACAACAGGTAACTAAGTATCTGATACTGTGATGAGAAAATATGTTTTCTTAGTACAGAGTTCATTAATGTATTATGAGGCATTCATAAAAAAATGGTCCTTTAGAAAGTCAGTGGATCAAAATATCGGTGGGTTAATGTCTGTGCATGTTGAATAAATCAAACGCTGATTTATCTAGTGTAATGATATTTTCTCTGAGCCTGTGTCAGTGTTATAACTGCATTAAAAACACAGCAAGAGAGGTGAACACATGCATATAGTTTATAATGGCCTCATGTTAAGCAGAAGGAAAAGGACAATTCAGGCTGAAATTCTGATACTGCTATCTCAGCACAGTTCCTGAGACCAGGTTCCCTTATAAATTATATTCTTATATTTTTACTTTATTTTTATACAAAGTAAGTTTATATAGGTAGAAATTATATAAAATGACATTTGTTCATTACTTGTATCTGATTAATTACATATGTAACACATGATATGTCTACCTAATGCATACAACATAATGCTTTTTTGAAATGTAAAGATACACATACATTAGTATTTAGATAATCTGCATTCCCTTTTCCCATTATTTTAGAATATAGTTCTTATATTACTGGAAGGCTGACTGATACGTTAACATTTGTGAATAGTTTATGGCTATACGTTAAATCTAATAATAGTTATATTTCAGTTTTTATCATAGTGTCTATCAAGGATACAGCTATTAGCAAACTATTTCCTGTTAAGTATTGGCATTTGGAGCACTCCTATCAGTTTTTAAACTATGTTCCTATTCACACGGCATTAAGGATGATATTGTGGAATTCATGTAACTTGTTTATGAAATTATTTGTTAAAATATGACAGTTAATTGAGAACATAAATTCTTAAATTTAATTAGATGATAATTTATATTTATTTGTAATATGGTTAGTGATGAAATAGCCTGCACACTAACTTTTTTGGTGTTATGCTGTATAGATTTGTAACATCATTGCAGCATTTTTATGGTTAGCTACTATGCATGTAGTTACACTGCATTATGTGAGGGCCAATTCTGGATTGCATGTCTCCTCTCTTGACTTATGGGCAAATAAATATAGTCCCTGGTTATCCTTGGTCTTGTGCTCAACCATGTTCCAAGCTAAACAGAGGCCATCCAGAACATCGGAAACAGACAGAAGAAACCAAGCACCATTTGCCCTCCCATCCACCCCATAACATGGGCATACAAAACAAAGTATGAGAGTGATATAAGAGAAAGCTGAAACCCAACAGAAAGAAATTTTACAACCTGAACAAGGAAGAAATCCAAGCCTTGAAAATGCTCAGTGCAGTCTAAAGCATAAGGATAATGAAGGCAGACAAGGATTTATGCATTTTCATCATGGACACTATTAACTAAACCCACAAATTGAAAGTATGCTCACAGATAAGAAAGTTCTATGAAAAAGTAGGAACTTGAGGTGATATATCATGCATACGACCACCTCACTGAAACACAATAGTATGCATAAAGAGGGCCTAATCAGCAGTCATCTACTGGATTTCCTGATGGCCTCATTTCTCAGACTGCCTAGATTCACTGGCATACCAAAGCCTCATAAAAATCTTACTGAACCACCATGCACACCAACATCAAGGGTATAAGGAAGCAGCTTACCCATGGAACCCCTCTTTTTTTCTATTTTAATACAACATAAAACCACTTGCAAGCAGAGCACCATCTTACATTCTGGACAGTAAACTTTTTCAAGAAGACTAAAGGATTAGTTATGGCATAGCAAGTGCTTGTGGTCAACATAGATGTGGAAGCCTTATACACAGTGCTCCCATGTGACTGCTGCATACAAGTAGTAAGGGAGGAACTAACTCCACAGCAACTCACTGCTGGAAGAAATCATCCTCAACAAAGAATTACTAAAACTACTTCTGGAAAATAACTGCTTTGGATTTTGAGGCCAATTTTACAGACAGTCCAGAGGGATAGCAATTGGCATAGCAATAGAACCAACCTGTCAAACATTGCACTGGCAGAATCTTCATTGCATGGGGAGGCAGCAGAAAAAAACACATCAAAGCTTCCAATAGCCTCTTGATATTTACCACCAACTGTAACCAGAATAAAGTAGAATTCCTTGATCTCACCAGCTTCAAAAGAAGTAGATAACAGTGAGATCTGTAATGATCTGTACAAGTCATCAGTGAGGGTGAAGCTACTGCTACATAACTCCAGCATACACCCACATCAGATTAAAATGATTGGAATAAATTCTCAAGCTATTTGTATAGCCAGGGTAACCAAAACAGTTGCCAAATACAAAGAGAACCTACCAGAGCTACAGAAAGATTTCCAGACTAGAAGTTATCAGCAGAAGATCAACACCATTTTAAACAAGTATGGGAGCTTAAAGTGAACTGTAGCAGCACCCTGTCAGACCCACAAAGAAGGGAACTAGCACAATTCTCAAACCTCTACAAAAATCCCATGAAGGAAAGACTAAAAAAAGCATGATTTTTACATTCTCCAGAGACTTTATGTGGAGTCAAGAGAATATTAAGGGGCAACTTGAGCATAATCACTGGTGGAAAACTGTGGACTCACATGTCTCCACCTTGCAATCCACATCATACTTCACCATCAACTGCTTTTGAAAGCAGTTGATGGTACAGCAAGAACAGCAGGCACTGGTATTACAATGCACCTGCATGCATGGATGTGTCTTTGTGACTTTGAGGAAAGCTTTAAGATGTCCTTCTTTAATGCCTCATTCTATGGATCCACACTTTTTGGATCAAAGGTAAAGTACACTCTTCAGGAGTCAACAGGATGGTCCAACCCTCTCTGCAGTGGAAATTAACTGGGAATCGGAGGACTGGAAAGATGATGTGCTTCTGAAAATCACAGAGGTATTTCCAAGGCACTCCTGGGGTCAGACCTCCTTGGGCTGAGGAGGAGGAAGCTTCAATGTACATCACCCAAGAGGTAGAAGTGGTTCGCAAAATACAGGCTTTCTCAGTCCATTTACCGGAAAGTGTTACCAACATCCCTGAAAGCTTACCCTGCTGCTGTGCTCTTGAGGCAGTCAAGGCGGGGTGCTTATCCATGCATCCACATGCTTGATAAGACATAACACATTTATGGGTGCTAAACCTTATTTCCAGAGGCTACTCAATTCTCTTTTCCTCTTTCCCATTAAAAAAGAAGAAAGTGCCCAATGTTCCACTCAGTTAGTGGGAAATGGCAGCAACAGAAATTTACAGGCTCCTCAAAAAGAGAGTCATCTAACCTGTCCCGGAAGACCAGTTAGAGTCCAGAGTCTACTCTAGGTTCTTTTTTGTACCGAAGAAAATGGGAGACCTCATACACATTCTAGATCTGAATTATTTAAATCAATTTGTAAAACAGACATAATGCAAGATGGTCACTTTACAGTCCATATTGCCTCTTCCGAGGAAGGACAATTGGATGTGCTGAGTAGATCTCTAGGATGTGTATTATCATGTAAATATAGAGAAGCATTCAAGGAGGTTTCTCAGTTTCCATCTGGGAGCCAATCATATTCAGTTCAGAGCACTGCCATTCAGTCTAACCACAGCCCCCAGGGTATTCCCAAAGTAATGGCAGTGGTTGCAGCTCGTCTCCATCTACAAGGGATACAAGTTTTCCCATACCTCAATAATTGTCTCCTTACTGCTACTTTCAGGCATCTACTCTTACACCATCTGGACCTTCTGTTCCAGCTAATGTAAAGCCTGAGAATCACAATAAACTTACCCAAGAGCCACATGGAACCTTCACAACAAATGGAATTTATTGGATACCACTTGGACTCACTACCACCAATTGCCATATTGTCCTGATACAGAGTTTTCTCCCTCCACCTGGTACCTACACAGGTACTTCAACATCCTTCACCTTTAGAAAGGTTAATTCTACATCTGTTAGCTCTAATGGCCTCCACAATTTTACTAGTCCCTCTTGCCAGGTTTTGGATGAGGATATTTCAGTGAACTTTCTGTAGTTGCCTCAGAATGTTCATCACTCAAATCTGCAGAGATCACATCAGCTGAACAAATTCATCCAAAAAGCAAGAAAGTGCAAGGCCAGCGTGATCCTCATTGCTTATTTCTGGTACTGACAAACATGGTTCCCTTTCCTGTGGCCTCTTCTCGTACATCCTCCCACGGATGTTGGATAAGTATCCAAATCTCTTGACTCACCCAACCAGGCTGCCTCCTCCAGACCAGAAATCTAGGAAACAAACCTTTTGGTTCCTCCAGTTTTGACTTTGGCCAGAGATGCCAGCCTTTCATCACCGGTGGTTCAGATTATTTTAGTCTCTCAAAAACAATACACAAAAAAGACTTCTCATATTAAGTGGAAAGGATTTTCCATTTGGGCTGTGTCGAAAGAAATGTATCAAGTAGAGCCACTGGAGTGATCCCCGGGGTGAACTTTCTATTTCCCATCCACTCATCAAGATTTTGCTTGAAGAGGGCTAGTGACGTGCTTTACTTGACATGTATGGGAAGTCTATTCCAGAGCATGGGTAGTCTCTGGGTTATGAACCTGTCCCTCCAGCATGTCCTGTTGATTGTGGTAATGAGGTTGAGGTCTCTGGAGCGTGTGGTGTGGAGGGATGGGGATTTCTTTAGATGTAACATTTCTAACAGAGCTGGGTCAGACATGGATTTGTAAGTCAAGCAGAGATCGCCTCTTAGTAGACTATATGAGACAGAGAATAGCTGGAGTTTTTTGAGTCTGTCCATGTAGGTTGTGTTTAAGGCCTAGTATCCTCTTCCTGGGGTTCTTTTGTAGTCTCCAGCTGTTGCAGGTGTCTAGTGAGGTACATGCCAAATGGGGCATTATACTCTATGATTGGTCTAATGAGGGAAGAGTAGAAAGAAATGATAACCTCTTTCTTCCTGGATGCAAAACCCTTGGTAATGAGATGTGCCACATAGAAGGACTTTCTGACCACAGTGGCAATGTAGTGCTTGAAGGAGAGGTTGCTGTCAACCTGTGTCCCCAGATCTCTTATAACTCCTTCAGTGTTCAGTGGGCTCCCATAGATATGGTAATTAGTGGGAACTGAGTTTTTCCCAAAGGGGATGACGATGCATTTTTTGGCATTAAGCTTAAGGCCATGGTTTCAACACCAGCCATTGGTCTCAGTGAGGCTTTTCTGTAGGAAGTCTGCATCACTTGGGGAGTTAATAATGGCTCCCAGCTTGCATTCGTCTGTGAATTTGGTCAACCAGAGTCCCTCCGTGTTGGCCTGGACTTCTGAGAAGTAGATGCCAAACAGGAGAAGGACCCAGGACCGATCCCTATGGGACTCCACTCATGACTGGTTGGCAGTCTGACTTGGAGTCCGCTACTTTCACACTGTGGGTTCTATCTGTGAGTCAGTTTGCAACCCACCTAACAATATAGGGGTTGATGTCTAGTTTGCTGAGTTTATCAGTAATTCCTGAATGAGGAATGGTATCAAAGGCTTTGGCCAGATCAAGGTAGGCTGTATGAACTGCTTTACCTTCATCCATTGCTCTGCTGACTGAATCAAAAAAGTCACCCAGGTTGAGCAGGCATAATCTACCTTTCACAAAACCACATTGCTTGGGATCTAGAGTTTGGAGATTCCCTATATCCTTGTTAATTAGGTCCATGATGATGAGCACCATAGCCTTACATATCAGACTCATCAGGCTAATGAGCAGATCATTTCCAGGGTCTGTAGTTGCTCCTCCTTTATGGAGAGGGATGGCTGTAGCAGTGTGCCATTCAGTAGGGACAAAGCTGAGGTGAGGCTGTGAGAGAACAGAGCACACAGATGTGGTGCCAGTTCACTTTGCAGTTCATGTAGAACACAGCCAGGGATACTGTCGGGTCCCATGGAAGCTGTATTCTTGGCCTTAGACAATGCAGCTTTAACCTGTGCTGCAGTAATATTGGGTGCCTGGCATTCTTCTGGTATTGAGGATTGGTCCTTTTGGGGGGGGGGGGGGGTAAAGTTGCACTAAATCTGTCAGCCAGTATGTTGGCAATATCTCTTGGTTCAGTATAGGAGGTACCATTGTACAGTAACTTAGAGCAAATCTGGATATTGCTGTGGAGATTCTTGATATAACTATAGAAGGCTTTGTTTGTTTTTAGTGACTGACACAATTCTACCTTCATAGCTGGCTTTGGAGGTTTTGATGTGGGTTCTCAACATTGAGGTTAATAAGGGGATTTTTCCAGTCCTGAGACTTCACCTTTTTCTGCAGCAGTTTCTTCCTTCTGTTGTAGTTTATTAATGGCAGAGGACCATCAGACTGGCTTCCTTTTTTTGGAGAACATCTTGGTTCTGTTGGATGTGGCTAGTTCCATGCGTTTATGTACGTGTTCATACAGTGCATTAGTGTATGATTCGGCAGTCATGCATCTATTTTCCATTGGCATGGGTGCCGTGAAGTTAGCCACCTCTGTTTTAGGAGTCCAGAGTCAGCTTTGGAAAAGTTTTTCATGGTGAATACCTTTGCAGGGGGTGTGGGTGAGATGTAGATTTCCATGGCGATTAATTTGTGGTCGGATCTAACCAGGGAGGAAATGACTATTGGTGTAGAGCAACGGTTGCCCATGTTAGTAATAACCAGGTCAAGGATGTTGCTTCCTCTAGTGGGGGTAAGAATGAGCTGGTCCAGGGCATTGGAAATTATGAATTCCAGGAAGCACTGGCCCAGTGAATTGGTGCATGAGGAGTTTTCCAAGCTGATGGAGGGGTAGTTGAAGTCACATAGTATGAGAGTGTTGGGTTGGATCTTAATTGTTTCCAGGGTGCTTAGAAATGTGAAGTGAGAGTCTTGGGACATGGTTGGAGACTTGTAGCAGGCTACGACCTGAATCACCGTCTTATCCATTGTTAGTTGTACCTGGAGTGTCTCAGATGTGTTAGGCTGGGCTTCTAGTCTGGAGGTGTGCATATCCTTTATGAGTATGGAGACACCACCACCTTTAGAGCTTCGATCCATAATCTGTGGCCGAAAGGTGTGGAATGAGTTATAGCCTGGTAGCGCAGGGGTGATTTCTGGTGCTTTAAACCAGGTTTCCGTTACAGCACAAATGTCTATGTTCTCCATTTTGAGGAGTGCTTCAAGTGAGTGCATCTTGAGATTTAGACTTCTAACGTTGAGCAGCATGACCCTCAGATTGCATTTATTTATAGCTGTTATGGTGGTAATTTGGTCTTTGGAACACTCTCTAAAAAAGGCACTATAGGGGTGGCAAGAGCCTTAGCCAGTACCCAGAAACCCAGGGGTGACAGATGCAGGCTATCTCTGGCAAAGCATCGAGGTCTGTCAATCATGTCATCCCAAGCAGACAGATACTGGATCCCCTTAGAATGACACCAGAAACTTAGCCAATTGTTGAAGTCAATCATTTTCTGTTTGTACTGTGGTATCATTCTGGGCGATGGTAGGATGCTGCTTAGGGCTAGGGTCATACCTGCCTGGACCACATAATCCAAGAGCTCCACCATGTCTCTTTTCATGTAGTCCAGGGAGGTGCATTTCAGGTCATTCACACCCACATGGGCAATGACAGAATCATACTTGTACTTGTTGTGGAGTGACCTGAGTGCATGTGTTATGTGTTGGATTCTGGCACCTGATAGACAGCTGACTGTTACCTTCTCCTTATTCAACCTAGTGAGTGAATGATTATTGTATTGGGCAAGCTGTTTTGCCTTAGGGGCTTAGGTTGAGGGGCACACTCTGTAGGTGAGCTATGTGTCTTGTGGTCTGTGCTGTGTTCTACTGGTCGAGTGCACTTCTGCTTTGGAGGTCTCTGCTGTTTGGGTAGATTTCTGTTGAGAGCCTCCACGAAGGTGGGTGTGTGGTTTCTGTTTTTATGTTAGGGCTGTGATGGTGTGTGTTCTGGAGGACTATGTGTTCCATGTGGTGTGGTGCAGGTGTTGACCTTATCCTCTTGACCAGCTATTCCGGTCTTGGCTGGAGAGTGCATGGCTTCCAATTTGGAGATACAGGCGCATCTCTCACAAGTCTGAGTGTTGGGAGGTAACAGGAGAGGGTTGTCTGTGTACGTGAGGCAGTTGCTACACTGCCTCAGAATGCCCAAGTTCACCAGGTTAATAGGAGAAAGCACAGGAAACTGACCTTTAGACATACCAGGAGGGATGGTCATCATTACTAACTACTGGAACGGTTTCCGTACAGTACAGCTGGTGCTGATAGCACTTGTGTGCTACAATAATTGCTACAAAAAGCCTGATGACACGCTGGCAAATAAGCTAATTAAAGTACAAGAGAGAAGAGAAAGTTGAAAGGGATAGAAACAACTGCCCAAATGGACAATAACCTACAATTTCAGAGCCAGGAAATCTGACCAATTGTTCATTAGATTCATAGGTTCATACTAGGCTATCTGCCCTAGGGCATTTATAAGCCTAGCCAGAGTGTGTTTGGCTTTCGCCACCTATTTTAAATTAATTTTGCTATGCCTTTTTTTGAGGTTAGTATACTATGCCTCTGTCTAACAGTGACACAGAAGTGATAGCCGGGGTAAACCTACGATCTCCCATCCACTCATCAAGATTCCTCTTGAAGAGAGTCAATGTGGGACTCTGCCTAACCTGGACTGGGATTTTATTCCAGAGTGAAGGGAGCCTCTGGGTTATGAATCTGTCCCTCCAGCATGTCCTATTTATTTCAGTGCTGAGGTTCAAGTCTCTCGAGTGTGTAGCTTGATGGGATTTGGATTTTCTGATATGCAGCATGTCCATTAATTCCGGTTAGACATGGCTTTATACATCAGGCACAGATCGCCTCTGAGCAGGCGGTATGCCACTGAGTAGAGCTGGAGTTTCTTTAACCGGGCAGCATATGGCATCTGTTTGAGCCCTTTGATCCTCTTGGTGAGGTACTTTTGGGGTCTTTCCAGTTGCTGCAGGTGTCTGGTAAGGTACATCCCAAAAGGGCATTGTACTCAATTATGGGCCTGATGAGGGATGAGTAAAGAGGCATGATGACCTCCCTTGATCTAGATGTGAATCCCTTCATGATTAGGTGGGCTATATAAAATGTTTTTCTAACCACTTTGGCCACGTGGTTGTCAAATGAGAGATTGCTATCAACTTGGGTCCCCAGGTCCCTAATGACTTCTTCTGTACTTAATGTATTACCACCTATGTGGTAATTTGTGGGCACTTTGTTTTTGCCAAAGGGATGACTATACACTTTTTGGTGTTTAGCTTGAGGCCATGGCTCTGGCACCAGTTGTCTGTTTCTATGAGGCCCTTTTGGAGGATGCTTGTGTCAGCTGGAGAGTTGATTATGGCGCCCAGTTTGCAGTCATCTGCAAACTTGGTCAGCCACAGTCCTTCCGTTTTCGCCTGTACCGCTGAGAAATATATACCGAACAAGAGAGGTCCCAAGACTGAGCCTTGTGGGACACTACTTGTAACTGGTTTGGAGTCTGACATGGCTCCAGCAATTCTAACCATGTGGGTTCTGTCCTTGAGCCAGTTTGCAATCCATCTAGTGACATAGGGGTTTATATTTAAGCTGGTGAGCTTATCTATAATGCCCAAGTGGGGTATTGTATCAAAGGCTTTTGTGAGGTCCAGGTAGGCTGTGTGGACCACCTTCCCTCGCCAATGGCCTTGGTGACTGTTTCAAAGAAATCGACCAGGTTTAAGAGGCAGGATCTGCCCTTAACAAAGCCAAACTGGGTAGGATCCAGTGTCTGTAGGTCCCCAATATCTTTATTTATGAGGTCCATGATGATCCTTTCCATAGCTTTGCAGACCAAGCTAGTCAGGCTTATGGGGCAATAGTTTCCAGGATCCATTGAGGCACCACCTTTGTGGAGAGGGACCACTGTTGCTGTACGCCACTCTTTGGGTACATATCCTGTAGTAAGGCTAAGACTGAACAGTAGTTTTATGTTTGGGTTTAGCTCTTCTTGGAGTTCATGTGGACGAGCCCGGGACACCATCTGGTCCCATTGATGCTGTGTTTTTGCTTTGGAGAGGGCGGCTCTTACCTGAGCATCTGAGATGTCAGGGGCAGCACTCTGTTGGGATACATATTTGCCCTTTGGTGGGGAGAAGTTTGCACTGAACCTGTCAGCTAGGATGTTGGCAATGTCTGTGGGCTCGGTGTATTTTTTGTCATTTTGGACTAATTCTGAGCATATCTGGGAATTCCCACCCAGGTTCCTAACATAACTAAAGAAAGCCTTGTGATTATCCTTAGTGTCCTGTGCAATTTTTCTCTCGTAGCTGGCCTTAGACGATTTTATGAGTGCCCGTAGTTTTTTGCTAATACTGATCAGAGATGCCTTCCCTTTTTGGGATTTTGCTCTATCATGTAGTAGCTTTCTCCTTCTATTGTATAGTTTGTTTATGCCTGGGGTCCACCAAACAGGACGTCTGCCTTTGGAGGATTGGGTCTTGGTTTTATTTGGGATTGCATGGTCCATGCATTCCTGAAGGTGTTCATAGAATGCGTTTATAAAGGATTCTGCAGTCTTGGCTGTATTTTCCACAGGCCCGGGGGCTTTGAAGGATTCTCCCTCGGTTTTGAGGCGTGTGAAATTTGCTTTAGAGAAGTTTTTCACTGTGGTTTTCTGGGCAGTGGGGTGGGGTCGGGATGTGAATATCCAGTGAGATTAGTTTATGGTCTGATCTTACCAGTGAGGGATACACTTCTGGTCTGGAGCATAGTGTCCCCATGTTGGTGATGATCAGGTCCAGTATGTTTTCCCCTCTTGTGGGAGTGGTAACAAGTTGTTCCATAGCATTTGAGTTTATAAATTCTAGGAACCTTTGGGCTAGGGTGTTGGAGCTAGAGTAATGCTCCCAGTCTATGTTTGGGTAGTTGAAGTCGCCCAATATAATGGTGTTTGGAGAGACCTTCATATTTTCTAGTATTCTCAGGAAGGCCGAGTGGGGTTCCTGTGTTTGGGAGGGTGGTCTGTAGCAGGCTATAAACTGGAAGGCAGTTTTACCCACTGTTAGTTGCACATGGATAGTCTCTGATGCTTCGTGCTGTGCCACCAACCTGGAGGTGTGGGTATCTTTGACGAATATTGATCCTCCCCCTCCTTTTGTGGTTCAGTCCAAGTTTTGGGGCCGAAAAGCATGGTATGAGGTATAACCTGGTAGTGCTGGGGTGCTCTCTGGAGCCTTGAACCAGGTTTCTGTTACTGCACAGATATCGATGTTCTCCATGAGAGTGCGTGCATCTTGAGGTTTAGACTTCTGGCGTTGAGTAGCATTACTCTTAGTTTCTTATCCCTTGTGATACCTTCTAAACCTAAATTGGGTAAAGCAGTTTCTAAGGTTACTCTTTCAGTGTGGTTATCAGATTATATTTCCTCTGAATTTGTAAAAAGAGGCTTATCCTTTCATACAAAACCCAAGGCTCATTCCACAAGAGCAATACCTACTTCAACAGCCTTTTTGAAGAGCCTTCTCACTGATGATTTTTGTGCTGCTGCAATTTGTCAACAGTCCACACCTTTTTGTCTCATTATAAATTGGATGTACAGTCTAGATCACATTCCTGCTGTGGTTCAACCATCCTCAGGAATGTCCTTCCTTGATAGCACTCGGGTGAAGACAGCTTCGGAATTTGCCCCATACATTGAATTGGATAAAAATAGACAACATTAGAAACTAATGTTATGTACTTACCATAAGGATAGATCTGTGGTGTCTAATTACAGTCTGATTCAACCTCCTGCTCCCTCCATATTCTTATTGGCTTCTGGTGACCAATAGAGCTTATGTGGACCCTGTCTGTGTACAGTCCTATCAGACTGTTATCTCCTTATATAGGTTTCTTGATTATATCAGTGAACAATCTTTTTAAAAGGTCATTAGTCCTCAAAATGTATATCTTGTAGGGGCAAACTCAATTTGAAGTACAAGGATAGTGTGCAGGGAATTATGGGTAGGAGAGGAGTCAGAGTCCGTGAGTGGTGCTGAGTTAAATCCAATTGGATACAACAATCCATACACTGAACCAGACGAAAAATCAGGCAACATGGATCTATTATTATGGTACGTATATAACTTTTGTTTTTAGATTATACATACTTTACTGACAGGTGTCTGAAGTTTTAAAATCCTTCAAGCAGTGCAGTAGACCTCCAACCTTTTTTGCACCAAGGACCGGTTTCATGTAAGAAAATTTTCAATGGATCGGTCATCGCGTGTGCAAATATTTATTTATTTGACATTTGTTTACCGGGGAGGTCCGACTGGACTAGAAGTCAACAACAGCCAAGACCTGGGGAGAAAAGCTTCAAAGTGCAATAAAAAGACAATTGGCAATAATTACCAAAAAAAAAGCGTACATTCTGCTTAACAGCATAACATTGATCTACTATGGTCAAGAGGTACGTAAATCTAATAACAACCTTATTGACTATCTGTCCCTATTATTTTACTCTGTCCAGCATACCTCTCAACTGTACAGATTTTTGCAGAATGTCCAGATTTTTGCCTTATATTTTAGGTCTATTTCTTATAAAATGTTGGTTTTCTGACAAATCTCTGGCAAAACTTTGAGGACTGAAGTCAGTAAATAATGTCAGGCAATTGAATTTCAGACTTCATATCTTTCAGAAAAATTCATGCTAATGCAAAACCTGTTATTCTATCAACTTTCTAAGTTTGTAGGAGCAATATTTAAAAAGTGTCCCTATTTTTGGTCCTTTGTCTCCCCATGATTTGTGGCTTTGTTCATAGTTTTTGCTCTAACAAGTTGTAGAGGAGTGCTGTCCAGATTTATTGTGCAAGAGCTTGACTAGTATGGTCAAGAGGTACCAAAACCTCATTGCTGCTGCCATGGATCACTGTTCACTCTCCCTTTCTAACACGCGTGCGCGCGCACACACACACACACACACACACACACACACACACACACACACACACACACACACACACACACACACACACACACACACACACACACACACACACACACACACATGGATTCCCTGCATTTGACCAAATGCATGCTTAAAATCACACCCCTGCATTTGTTAAATAATGTCAACAGTACAGATGGCCAAACAGTAAGTATGTCGATTCAGGTAAGTGGGGTTGTGGGGTACAAGCATGAGTGTGTGTATGTGAGTTAGGGCTGGGGTTGGGGATTAGTAAAGGATGGATGTTGTGTGTTTATGTGCGAGTTTGTGTATTTTATGGTAAGCATAAGGATTAGGTTAGATGTAGTGTTGTTTACGTGTGTTTGCGAGTATTTCTGTGTCTGAGTCTGTCTTGTGTAGTGGCAGCGTTACAGGAAAGTTTTAATAATGGTAAGCTGTATGGTTAGGGTTAGAGCTGGGGAAAAGGGCAGGGTTAGGGATAGCACCCATTACTAAGGTGGTGCAGGGGTGTGGACAATGCTCCCTCAGAAACCCCAGCACTCTTGAACTTGAATACCAAATCCATTGTCGCACAAAGATGGGGAAAGGATAAATATCATATAAAAAAAAAAAATGCAGCAGCACACAGTCATACAGCATACCAGCAGTGCAATCCCCTGAAGAACACACACACACACACACACACACACAAAAAAAAAAAAAAATATATATATATATATATATATATATATATATATATATATATATATATATATATATATATATATAGTGTCCATATATGTTAACAGGATTATATGTAATGTGTGTGTGTTTG
This sequence comes from Protopterus annectens, assembly GCF_019279795.1. Lineage (NCBI taxonomy): Eukaryota > Metazoa > Chordata > Ceratodontiformes > Protopteridae > Protopterus > Protopterus annectens. The sequence goes on from NC_056741.1 coordinate 1,826,995,292, forward strand.
TGTGTTTACTATATATATATATATATATATATATATATACACACACACATATATATATATATATATGTAAATATATATGTGTGTGCCTGTGTATATTTTATATATATATATATATATATATATATATATATATATATATATATATAAATATAATGTATGTATGTATTTTTTAATCCTTTATTAACCAGGTTAGGGTAGTAGCCTCTTTTCATGCGAGACCCAAGTGGTACTTATACTACTAGGGGAAATTTGGCCAGGGCATCAAGGAACTTTCCCTGCTCTTTTTGACACATGCCCTGGGATCTTTTACACCCACCTGAGCTATCACCAAATCAAGCAAATGGAATCACAGTTCAGTGCCTCATCTAAAGGGCAATTTAACATCTCACCAAAGTGGCTAAAACTCCACCCATTCCCACCCCTCTCCCATCCATGCTCCCATTTTGTGTGACATCACTGTGTTACTATGCTTTTCTGTAACAGAATACTGAGTTTGTACAGTGTTTTCCTGACTGAGAATTGATTTGATTTGTGGATCAATACCACCAAACTGGCTTACCTAGTGTCTACAGAAAATGAAAGAAAATGTTGTTGTTGTTGGTGGATTTTTACTGCCTCCACACAGACATTCTAGCTCAACAATGCTATCAAAAATCATTTCAAGTGACTTTCTTGATACAATGTGCCTTTTGGCACCATCATCAGAAATGCCAGTAGAGAAACAAAAAGACTGCAGAAACTGTCGTTGATCAGCCCTATCACCCTCCTTATGTTGCACACCAGGTGGCTGCCTCCTTTACCTCACCCTTGCTAAAACATGTGATGGCAGCGCCTCAGATTGCCACTATGCTCTCACTACTGATCCATGTCCTTCCTTCATGTTAAATACCTTCTCCCCTACAAAGTCACATACAAACATATATGCATTCCTTACATATGCAAAATGGCCAACCTCCTGATCATGGGTGTTCCTTGAAATCTTTCTGACTGTGAAGATGTGATAATCCATTGGTTCCACTGACCGCCTCTAAGAATGTAAGATGAGAAGGTCAAACTATGCCCATTTGCTTTTACACTTCCTTAAATTCATTTTCTGTAATAGTGTTGCACAAAATTCTGACACCCAGTTATCACTTCAAAGATCATTGTACTCTTCCAAGAGAGCCACTAATTCCATATAATCATCCTCCACTGCTCATTGTGTAAACAAGGTAAGAGCCATTATAACACTGGTGTTCAGGAACTCATAACAAAGAATTAGCTTTGCATTTAGCAATTTACTTTACATTTAAGGAAGTAACAACATTTGAATAGCCAAGAATTACATATATTTTACTTCATTTTTAGCTATTAAAAAAAAATGCATTGATAGTAGTAATGTAAAATTCATAACTATATTTCAGGTTTTGAGACATGCTAATGAGAAAAATAAGCAAGTACACAATAAACCTTCTAAGCAACACCCAAAATCAGCTGCAATTATATTCAAGTTAGATCAAGCCACAGTAGCAAAACTGTCCAATATACCAACACCCCCTCAGACATGTCATTCAGAGAATTATTTAAACCAAAATATAAAAAAGTCACAAGCCATTCATTAAAAATTTCAAGAAAGAGTCCTCACTATGTAATACATTACTCTATATACTATATTTACCAACCTATTTACCCAAAAAAAAAAAAAAAAAAAAATGAAAAACGACTCTGGACTGTCTGTGGTACTGCTAGCCTACCTTTGTTTCTCCCTTCTACCCAAACCTCTCTGCTCAGCTCTCTGCTCACTGTCACTGCTTGACAACGTCCTCTACCTGCCACATGGACTTAGCCCCCTCTTCAGAACTGCTAGCTTAAAATTTGGCGCAAATGCAAATTAGATTTAGTTCCACGCTGGTGTTGTAAGCATGTGCACGCATGATTCTCCTTAAAGGAGAAGACGGCGCTAATACTGCAATCAACTGTACCTGCTGCCTGCCATGGCATGGTGTTACAAAACCCGGACTTCACGTGTCCGGTTTTGAATGATATTTGTAACTGGACAATTTCTCAGAAAACCAGACAGTCCGGTCAAAAAATGGACAGCTGGCAACCCCACCAAAGGATGGATATACAAACAAATGCACACACAAGTATATTACTGTTGATTACTGATGAAATTCATTGACATAAAAATTGTTAAATTTCACAGCCAATTAATAACAATGAATAACATAATGTTCACAAATGAAAGCAGTACATTTACATTTGCAATCATCATTCCTCTAACCCCAAAACAAAATCCAAACACAACAGAAATAAATATTAACAACTCCTTACAACTAATGTCCTCAAATGTAAATACTACATTTATATTTATAACTATTAGTCACCTCACTAACCCTAAAAGAAAAAAAAACTACTTTAATGTGGAGGCTGTGCCCCCACAAACCTACAACTTATTTATACAAACTCCATAGTTAACTGCACAGCCAGAGTCAAACTGAGGAAAGTACATAATGGTCAATCTTTAGCAAGTCATCTGTAACATAATCTGACAAACTGTATCACTGATATTTTTTCACAAAAAACTTCAATGATTAAATGACGTTTGGCCAAATGTATTGTATACACACACACACACACACACACACACACACACACACACACACACACACACACTCACTCACTCACTCACTCACTCACAGACACACATGCTTACCCATTCTACTGAATGGTATTTCTTAACTAAAACAGTAATTTCAGAAGTTAAAAAATAATAAAGGTAAATTCTAAGCTTTGTTCTCTTACAAAATGTAAAAGGTAAAAATAGTCAGCTTTAATATGCCTTATTGTGTATTTTAAAATGACTGCAGATTCTGCTAATCTAAGTCATTATACAGGGAAGTAACCTGGAAGGTACTAGATGCAAACCAGAAGGGTTAAAGCAAATAAACTAAGCTTAAAACTAAGTAACTAATTTATAAACAAAAGTCTATAATACTTGGTTTAAATAATGTTTTTTAAGTATTTCCAAATACTGTACATCAGCTACAAATCAATAACAAAATTGACAGCTCTTAATCCTTTTTAAAAAAACTACTCTGCATGAAATCAGAATATGAATTGCACAACAGCACTTGTAAGCAGCTGTGCATCAACAGCATACTGCCAAATCTAAACTGAAGCCAGACAAGAGTTTCTATGAAGTCATTAATTCATTAACCTGGCCCCATGACATAGAGGGATAAAACCTTGACTACAGCCCTGTCAATGTATATTCACACAAAATCTCAAGGTACTTGGTGGGTAAAATGTAAGGAAGTGGCTATTGCTAACTGTCATCATGGAGAGGAGGGAAGCTGATTTGGCTCACAGCAGTGGAGACAACTACTGTTGAGTTGGCAATCAGCCGCACATGGAACCTAACAGACCCACACATAATAGTCAGTGCTGTACTTAACCAGAGAGGCATATGTGGTAGCAAAGCATGCCCTATTGTGACTATCAGCAATTGTAAAACCAGTAAACTACATGTGGAGATATGAGTTAGAAATGTTCACAAGACTTCATTAGTGTTCTCCCTGTCATCTGACTTTCACCTTCTGGGAGTTAATGGGTTGATAAGTCTCTCCAGATGGAGGAGGATTAGGATGCTCATGACCTGGCCAGGGATGGGTGGCTGTTGACCTGCATGAGAGGAGTGACTATGCTGATAGGTCACAAGCAAGGAAGGCAAATCTCACAAATTAGCAAAAAAAAGAAAAACTGCAAAAGCTTAATAAAACTCAGAAGTGTAGATGAAGTTGAAGGACAAGCAGGCCACTGCTCACGGCTTTGGAAATTTTAGCCCAACTGCACAGTGCATAGAATGCATATTGTAACAACTGATATTCAAAAGCTTCTCAGTCAGGTAAGTGCACTGATCTTCCCCTTCATTCGCACGAACAGAAAAATCTCCCCATCATAGGTTCATAGGTAAGTGCTAGGCTAGCTGGCCTTGTGGACCACATTAAGCCTAGCCAATTTCCCTTTTTGTGCTCAAAATAAACATTTGATTATAGATTGACCTTGCCCATCCCATGGTCGATAATTATAAATAAACCCTAATGACAATAACTGGGATCATATCCATGGATAATTTGAGGGGACCCATGCATGGATAAAGCATTTATGAGCTGCCTCTGTTCATTATTAGTACAGGAGGTAGTCCTAGGGGTGAATTTTCTCTTACCCATCCATAGAGTTAAGTTATGCTTGAAAATGAACAGGGATGTACTTTGATGTGTATGAGGAGTCTGCTCCACAGCAGCGGTATTCCCTATAAGAAATACCTGTCCCTCCAAACCATTCTGTTGATGTTGCAAAAGAGGTTTAGATCCCTAGACTGTATTTCTGATTCCATTTGGCTTGCTGATGTGCAGTAAATCCATCAGTAATGGGTCTGAGGATGCCATAAATGCAAGACACAGGTCGCCTCTTAGCAGTCTGTAGGATACCGAGTATAGTGACAGGACTTTGAGTTGGTACATGTAGGATATGTTGTTTAGGCCTTGTATCATTTTAGTACGATATCTCTGTGGGCTTTCCAGTTGTTGCATCTGTCTGGCAGATACATGCCAAAGGGGGCATTATATTCAAGGAATGGCGCAATTAGGGATGAATAAAGGGGGGCAATGACGTGCTAGGAGTTCCTGTTTTGACAGCATATAATGTCAACTCTTTGTGTGTTCCATGTTGCTTTCTTCATAGAGATTCCAGAACAGTACAAATGGGTTAGAAGAAGCAGGCATTTCTTCTGTGGTTAATGACCAACAAACAAAAGACCAAAAATAAACAAATCACTGGTATTGTGTTTTTTTTATTTCTTCTGTGGTTATCTTTAAGTACTATCCTGGAATGTGGACTTGCTGATTGTAAGGTAGCAGTTAACTGATGTGGACTGAACTGTACATTCTGAGCACCACTGTTGCCTGATATATAGGGCATGTTGACAGAGACACTCACAAGGATCTACAGTTATACTAATTATCAAACAAAGCTTTATTTTATATGAACAGGTAGGCTACATTATTCCATTCTATATTTGGCAGACTTGCCAGTCTTAACTTGCTCTTATCCTTGTCTAGCAAAATTTTCCATTGCTATGTATTCCATCCTTGGCATATTTCATCTGCAACCACATCTCTCTGCAAAATCCTTTCCGCATTTCATCTGCTGTTTTTTTTTTTAACTTTGTCATACCTTAACCTTTAACTAGCTTTAACTAGCTATTCAGATGAACTGTTAAAACTGCAAAAAATCGGAGGCTGAATTGAAACAAAAGTTGGCAGAGCATGAGGCTTCTCAAGAAGAGTGGTTTCAAAAAATAGTTGTTTTAGAAGATAGAGCAGGCACATTATATGTAGAATTAAGATAATTCCCCACATTTTAACACAACTGGATATTTAGATTAATGTTCATGTTTTAAATTATAGGCAAGAGTTGAAAGTACAAATAGCAATTGGACTACAGTTTCACAGCTGCATTTGTTAACTGAAATGGCATATCATGTGTATGTTCCAAATCTAGCCATGAGAAAGCAGAGAAGACCAGTAATAGTACAGATGCAATCATACCAAAATAAAGAGTTGTTCCTGATAAAACTGAAGCAGAAAGGAAGATTATTAAGAGTTGGGGATAGCAGAGCATTTGTAGAAAGTAATTATTCACTGTATAGCAGCAATCAGAGAATGTGGCTGGTGTGAGATTCAATCTGCTATATCCAGCTATCCCCAGAATATTGTTTCCTAGAGGATCAAAGGCATTTTTCTGGCAGAACAGGCTAAGGAGGAAATAAAGTTTGTCCAACAAAGTGTGAGCCAGCAAGCAGAATGGGGACACTGCTTCTCTTTCTTTTGACAGCAAACCCCAGAGAGAGAGATTTTGCCAGTGAAACATCTTCTAGTTTTCCAAAGGAAAATGTTTGAGACATATAACGTGAGCAGATGCTGACAAGAGGAATCTGGAGGACCTTGATCTTGAACCAGAAACTGGTGTGAGATGGCGTTATTAGGAAAAAAGTCCAGCAACATTGTGAAATTAGTGAATAAATGGGAGACTGTAAAACATCGGTTACATTGGACATAGAAATACATTTTGAACGAAGTGTGTGAGAAAAACTGAAATTGTTGAACGTGTTAAACTGGTAGGTCATCTGTAAATCATATACCACATTTTGTCATTAATGTTTAGAAGGACATAAGGAAGGAAATACAGAAGTAAATGCAAGTAAAACCATGTTTAATCTTATTAATTGTATAAAAAACTGTGATGTCACCTTTTTATTATATTATAAAGCAGTTGTCTTTACTGTGCAGACAGTGGTATTTTAAAATGTGAGGTGGGGGGTGTCTTAACAGTGACTGTTGTATATGTTAAACCAGACCCACAGACTCAAAAAACATGTTTATTTCATCATAGTTTGGTGTTTCCTACATTTTAACACTACTCTAGGACTATTTACAGGTTTTTAAATATTTTTGTATGTAATTTCTGAGTCTGACCACATGGGGTCTGGCATATTGAAGTAATTATGATTGTTTAGTCTTCCTCTAGGTATCTCACAGTGCAGTGCTTGTCTGTAAAAAATTACATCATACAGGCCTCTTTCTTCCTAAAGCTCTTGTCACTGCATTGATTTTACATGCATACACTGCTATCTTTTAGTCAATCAGTTTTAAGTAACATTTCATGCCATTCAATGACTACTTAAAACACAAGCAGTGCAAATGCCTCAGAACAGATTTTCAAAGTGCTTTTTACTGCTGCTTCTTTTTAGAATGGCTAAACTGCAGTCTTTTGTAAAGCCTGAATTGTACTGCTTTGACTCATCTCCCATCCCACTTCGCACCTATCTTCCCTAGCTGTCAAAGTGCTAAGGATAATTTGAGCCGTTACCTGCTGTGATTGACAGATCACAGCAGGAGAGTTGACTCATGTACTGTTTCCTTGTTCTAACCTTTACTTTCTGTATGGGTAGTGGAAGGACCAGGGAGCTGTGAAATCACAGCATGAGTGGGTTTTAGGACAGCAGTGTTGATGGCAGTTTGGGGAGGGAAATAGCCAGAAAACTACCTGGGGCCTTGATGACATCAGTGAATTGGAGACTGCAGCAAGCTTTTCCAGGGTGGGACAGAAGTTTTTTTGAAAGTGAAACCACCACAGTAGAGTAAGGTACTGTTCTAGTGGAGAGAAACAGTCAATTTAAAAATATTTTAAATGCTATATTGTTTATTCATAGCAGGGACAGTAAATAGGTAGAAAAAAGACAGAGAAGTTGAGCATTTAATAATAGAATCCCATTGTTGTCCTTTAAAAAAATTAAAACTAGTAAGTACTTTTTCTTAGTTGTAAGCCACACAGGCTTTACCCTGTAATAAGATCAGAAGTGCTGGACAGAAGAAAGTTAAATATAATTTAATGATCATGGGCTGTTGTGGTGGAAGAGTAAATAATTTACATTATATGTAGAATTAACATAATTTCCCATATTTTACATAGCTGGATGTCTAGATTAATTTGCATGGTTTAAGGTATAGACAAGAGTTTTTAAGCAAATAGGCTCAGAAAATAAGGCAAAATGATGAAAGGCATGGTAAATAATAGCTTTCTTGCATTTGCAAAACAATTCACTATTTTCACCATTAGCAAATGTTCTCAATGGGAGATGAAGTCTACAGGTCTAGGAAATTAACCACAAGAAGGCTGAATAATGTGTTTTGAGTGAAATTTTCAAGGATTCTTTCATGCATCCATAGAGTTACTGCCAGTTTTTTTGTGTGTGTGCGTGTGTAAGCACTTAACTATAACAGATCTGAGCACTCTTTTCTGAGAGAAATGTACAATGCACAGTGAAATTTACATTTAAAAGGTACACTGGCAGGCATTTCAGTGAAAAACAAAGTTTAAAACTGTGGTCAGGAGCTTCAATAATGATAGAAGAGGGGACAAAATAAAAATAGTAATGGTAAACTGGTGGTAGTAAGGAACTATTGGCAGGGTAGGAGGATTAGACTGTATTTATATTCCACCAAAAACTGCTGTTATGGGGCTTAAGAGAATTTTTGGCAGAAATAATCAGCTTTCAACAGGGAATATTATTCATGGGTGGGGACTGGAACTTACTTTGCAACAGTAAGGATATATTAGGAGGGCTTGAAAGAAAAAAAATATAACAAAAGATGGAAAATTTCTGAAAAATATATGAGAATATTTGGTACAGAAAATGTAATTCAGTAGTAGAAACTCAGACAGAATTCACATTATTCCCCAAGGTTCAATAACTGGGCTAGACTGGATAGAAATGATATTTAACAGGAACATGTGTATTTAATTGAACACTTTGACATACATCCAATAGCTATTTAAGATTGTGCATTAATAAAAATTAAGATAAAGATGCAGGATAATGAAAAAAAGACACTGTCACTTTCCTACTTACCTGATAAAAAAGAGGAATTTAGGAAATGAGTGGAAATCATTCAAAAGTTATTAGGGAAGATAGAAATTTCTTCATTGGGGATAGCTAGTTAGTGAGACAAAATGAAAATGGAGTTTAAAATCATGGTAAAAATAAATGCAGGATATCTAGCAAAGAAGTAATAGGAATTAATTAGAAGGGCTGACAAAGGCTGAAACATTACAGAATAAGGGGAATCAAATGGGAGATGAAGAAGAGCAACTGCAGAGTGCTAAAGGGAAAAAAAAATGGTATTTGGGTAATATGTATTCTTTTAGAAAGATTTCCATTAAGCTGATTGCAAGATTGCAAGTAGGCAAGAGGGGGCTGGAGTTTAGAGGAAAAATAGCACAAAAAACAAGGTATTAGGAGCAAATTTCTAGAGACAAAAAGGTAATAGAGTGAGATGAAGCCAAGCAGATGTTTGGACTTCAGGTTAGAAACTACCTTTCTAACCAAGGACTGACAGTAGAGTAAAGCAAATAGAAAGAAATAGATGAAAGAACAGCTCTAGTAGCATTTTAATTAAGTTTAGAAGAATACTTAGTGTAAAAAAAAATGGATAATTAGGACACACAAAATACTGCATAATAACTATAAAAGTCAATCAGTGGAGGTTAGAAAAGAATGGGAAGAGAGACAGGAAAAGACAATTTACAAAAGAATAATGGGGTGACATCTTTATGGCTCCCAGGCATGCAACAAAGTTCAGACTGTTTAGGATTTTTGCTCGGAAGTATTTGCTTAGGTATATGTACACACCAAAGATTTCCGACACTTTTTACTCAGGTAGGCAGCAAATGATAGAGGTGTGATGGGAAAAAGAGGTAACTGGGATTATTTTTTTCTTGGGGGGAATAATGAGTATGTTGTGGAAGCAAATGATGGTAATTAAGGAAATTATTATTTTGAGTTGCAACATAGGATCTGAATTGCCTAGATATATAAAGGTCTTATTAAGTTTAATGCTACTGGCTACCAAAAAAAGCACCTACTAGAAAATGGAAACAAAAATCTAAACCAGCTGTAATCAAAACAATGAATATTGCAAAAGGAGATGATAGAACAAGTGCTGGGATCTTTTGAACAGGGAATGAGCAAGTTATACAGAAATAATTTTCTGGGAGGAATACACATGCAGAATACTGTTCAGGAAGAGTGAGGTTAAAGGGAAGGGAAGAATTCAACAATTTATATAATGGAGTAAATGATAATTGTTGAAAAGAAAACAAATTGAAATGTACACTGCATGAAAATAATCAAAAGTGTCACTATGGTTCATTTTCTTTTTTATTAATGCGTTGTTTCAGTTTATGATTTAATAAAGAAATTAAAAAATGAGTAAAAATTTTACACACTTGAAACAGTTAATAATGTGTATGGATTTCAAATTAAATAACATCTGGTCTTCTTAGCTGATAGTTTTTTATTTTATTCGCACAGGAGGAGGCTGGCAGGACCAGGTGGGTGGTCTTGTGCCAGGGGTAAAGATTGGCAGATCAAAAGCGCAGCTGCCACTACGGGTGGATGTGGAGCAGTTATCACTGCCAGAAGGTTTTGTTAAAACACTTAATGAACATCTTCTCCTGGTATACACTGGGAAGACCAGACTGGCACGGAATCTCCTGCAGGTAAACATAGAAGTGCATACAAAGCACTAGAATGGATGATGGCAGAGAGACTTGATTTTAAGTGGACTTTAGTATTTTACATTAATTTTCAAATTTGAAAATTTGGAATATGCAAGTCCTTTTTTCCACCTTTGGAGTTTGTATTCTCAGTGCATGTATTTATATTAGGTGAAAGATCTCCTTGGTGAGTTTTTGCATTGGACCTTGCACATGTCAACATTCATTCTCATATGCAAATAACATATAAGTAACTTCCTCTGTAAGAGGGGAAAAGCACTAGTTGACAGACATGCCAGAGTATGTTGTAGAAATCCTTTAATCCAGTCTTATATCTGTTATATTACATGTAGATGAGGTACTAAATGGAGCTAGTGCTTATTTCATTTGTATCATAATAACATCCCCTACTAGTAACACTTCTAGCAAAATTCCTGATAGCAGTGCATAATGTGAGCTGAGGTGGAAGGTAAGTAGCAGCAGTACCACAGGCAGAAATTGTCTCATTTATTCCAAGGGTCATTACTTGTTGTGTTTCCATATGGCCTTGATAAACATGTACCACAACCTCTCAACTTGGAAACATCAAAAATCTGGACAAAAGCCCATGAATAATAGGTACAAATCTGTACACTGATTAACATAAAAATCTGCATACAGAATTATGTAACCCTGCCCACTCCAATGGAATTGTGGGATATCAGCTTTCAAACGCAAACTGAAGAACAGACAATCAAAACATGGACCCAGGCCCAGACCCTGTAGTAAATGGTAACCATTTTTTTTGGAAATGTGGAGCAATGATGTTCATTGGGAAGGGAGATGATGATGAACCTTAGGATTTTGTTTCTTCTGGTGACTTGCAATATGTGGGTTTGCTAGGACTTCCAAAAGTCATTCTCCATAGCCTACTGATCAGTAGCATAGCTAGAGTTTGTGCTGCCTGGGGCTGTCATTCAGTTTGCCACCCTTCCCCCTCACAAAATCATGGTCGAATGTTTTTCCCCCATACACAGTCCTCCCCCCCTGCTGCCATTCCACTGTCCCAATACTTGGCTATTTTGCCCCATTTACCATAAACACTGTAATGTGCATACTGCTTTACTTCTACAGTGATTATTTGGATTTCATTTAAAACTTTTATTTTACATTTTATAGCACAAACACTAATAGACATCTGCTAAACAAAGCAATACAGTCTCACAATGAAAATAGACTTCGCATTAAAACGTATCTGCCCTTGAAAGTAAACTCACATTCATTGAAACATCTTTGAAACCCACATTCAAAAAATGCATCTGGCCAGCAGCGGATAAAGATTATCTTTGGGCTGTTTTCAAATCATAGGCCCTTTGCACACGAAACATACATGTGTTCTTTGCTACACCTTCCTGATTGTATTAAGTTATATTCCTTGTATAATACAGCACACTTGTTAGGGCATGTTTTAAATTTGTTTTGAACATTTTTCCAGTAAGCAATGAAACAAAATGCATAAACCAATAATTCCGAACATTTCCATCATAAAAGTCTACTCAAACTTCTACAATCCACCAGTATTGGTAAATATGCACAATCTCTGCAGAAGTAAAAGTCATTTAAACAATTCCGCATTAAAGAGATCTGTAACTAATGAAGAAGTTGCTGCTAACAAACAACTTTAAATTTCATTGTTTCATCTACAAATAAAGTGCCTGTTATCCTTGAGGAATAAATTGCTTGTTACATAAAAAAAAAAATAAGCTACTAATATTGTACTAGGGAATGGATGGGAAACTGATAACAGGCTCATAGTTACTAGGTATCTCTGCCAAAGAGGACATTCACAGGACAGCAGAATCCACTACCTTTAAAAGTACAACACAGTATCAGCAAATTATCTAAATACTGTGGGAGTAGAACCCACAGCCTTCTGCATCAAAAGCAAGTATTCTACCTGTTGTGCTACTACCACCCACAAACAGACTTGGTATAAACAGAACTAAACTTTGCATAGATAATATAAATTGGCCAGCATTTGCAGTATGTTAAACGGACTTAACCAGCCAGCAGCACAGATAATGTAAAGGCTCCACAGGAAATGAGATGAAATAAAACTAAATGCAGGTACACACACAATTTATAGAGTTCTGCTGATAAAATACTGATGTACGTTAAACGGACTTACAAAGCCAGCAGCACAGATAACATAAATGTAAGTCGGCTATCAGATAATGCCATAAATCCACAAGACTTACGGACTTTTGCACACCAGCAGATATAAATCCACAACTTACACAGCCAGTAGCACAGATGACATAAATGTAAATCGGCCAGCAGATAATGCCATAAATCTGTAAGACTTACAGACTTTTGCACACCAACAGATAAAATACTGATTACTGATGCAAGTTAAACAAACTACAGACTTACACAGCCAGCAGCACAGATAACATAATGTAAGTTGGCCGGCACTGATGAAAAAAACTAAATGCATCAACGGCCAGCAGATAAATCTAAATACAGCAGATAATGCGATAAATGCACAACAACTATAGCAGTTGATGGCCAGAGACTTACAAATAAACTACGAAATTCTGCACACCAGCAGATATTAATGATCGAATGAACTACGGACTTACGCCAGCAGATAAAATAATGATAAAGATAAAATAATGCACAAGTAACAATTGTTCTTAAGGCCCTTAGATAACAGTTGTTTTCTTACCTGGAGGCTGGGATATGTCCACATGTAGGGGGACTCTGCAACATTTAAATGATGCCGCCTGCACGCTATCACTATTATATTTCCTATCCTCTTTCCCTCTGAATCCAACAGGCAGTAGTTGATGTCATCACGCACCCTGTAGGCCGGTGATGCATGGTGACATCAGCCAAAAATTTAAAGTGGCAATACAAAAAAAAAAGCAAAAATGGGAAATTCGGAAATTAATGGGGCCACTCGGGAATTTGTGGCACCCTAATATTTTGCCCTCAGATCCGGTAAATACAGAGGAATTTGGTATGGTTGAGAGGTCTGGCATATAGCTTACATCACCAGCTGTTTTCATGTGTTTGCATATAGTGCATCCTGACCCTTTTTCACCAGGGGTGCCCTAGTAATGAACCCTAATGTAGGATTTGTCGATCAGAGCAAAGATCTGCCTTATATCTTCTTTGGCATTCAGCCCTTGTATAGCTGTATGCTCATGCTGGTCCTAATTTTATTTGTAAGTGAATCTTTTTTAACAGTTTATTTCTGGATCGGAACTGCTTAGTTAGTCTTGCATAAATATCACTTTAATGAAATTCATTTAATTTGCATCACAAGTACTGCCCCTGACACCACTATTGTGAAGCTTAATCTCAATCAACAAATAGTCTCTTTTCTGAAACAAATGATAAGATGAAACATATGGTTGTTAATTTCAGATATTTTTCATTAGTGTAATACATCAGTGTCTTAGTTGCTTAGTATTACAAGCTGTTCATATAAATGTTACAAAACAACTGGTTAAATTATTTTCTAACTTGCAGGATGTGCTGAGGAACTGGTATGCCAGGCTGCCTGCTGTAGTGCAGAATGCAGACAGCTTAGTAGCAAATGCCGAAGAGTGTGCCAAAGCTTTCAGCAAAGGTAATGACTACTATATGTGTGCTTGAAAACTGCATATATAATGCTTATATTTTTACATTACTTAATCTTATAAACAAGGAGTTATACCCCAGGAGGGCCCAACCAAAAAAAAGTCAGTTTTGCATACAAATGCTGTGCTTTACTTCATTGCTTACTTAAAAACTTGTTCTAAGGTTTGGTTTGCCACTTTAAATTCTCGTTCCTCAGAGCACTCTTTCTTAAAATGATTCTGCACATTATATTAATAACATGTTTGATGTTTCAGTCAAGAAATAAATATGAGTTAAGGAGGATTTATGAAACATTGGTGGCAAGAATTATGGTAAGAAAGATGTTCTTCGTGTTTCACTGTTGCAGTCATTACATTTGGGTAATCTGGCAGGTTGCCCTCAGTCGGCCTGATTAACAAAGTCTTGGGTCCTGCGTCGGTTGCTGTACCTTCTTCCATGATGTCAGGTCGTCAGGGGTATTAAACATGCAGCCGACATCATTACATCAGTCTTTCTTGCTGCACGGTGCCCAAAGCAGAAGCAGTTCGCAAGTGCCGATCGGCCGACTCCTGAAATTTTCATTTTCGAGTTTCAGAACCGAAGTCTTCAACTAAAAGCCAAGTACCCCACTGGGGAAACTTTTTCTTGCTCCTTACCGATGTCAGTAAAAGTTAATAACTGCATTACTTGTGGGAAGCAAATACCTAATGAGGATTTTCATTTGTACTGTATTCCTTGCCTAGGCCCTGACCACAACGTGCCTTGTTGTCGGTTTTGTGCTAAATATAATCAACGCACGATTAAACGTCGGTATATTTTTGCTTCTAAATATTTTGGCTCAAGATTTAACTATCCAGAAATGTCGTCGGTTAGCAATCCGACTACTGGAATACCTAAAAAACACAAAGAAAAAGACAGAGACAGACCGTCGAGGTCCAAAACCGACGATGATGCTTCTCCTAAGCCAGTCGCCGGTTCGCTGGTACTCAGTGAGGAGCTTTCGCAGCCCCTGATACCCACTACGTTTGATTCACAGGCCTCTACTGAGACCCATTCAGAGTCCAGTATGCCGCGAGATGCTTTAAGTATTGAACCCGCGGATGTCTCTACCTTAGATGGGTCCGGAGCCGCTGTGCAGGCACCGGCTTCTGAGGGTGTTTTCAGGTCTAAAGATTTGTATATTAAACTGATGCCATCTTCAAAACTAAGGCCAAAATCTACTTCTGTGTGTAAAAATCTGATGCTTTGGCCACGTGTACAGGCCCCAATACCTAAAAAACAAAGGATCAAAATGGCTGAAGATTTAATTACCTTGATCAAGGTTAGCCATCCCCCTCCTGCTAAGAGGCCTAGGCAAGGCACTGATTATGTATCTTCAGATCAGGTTTCTATTTCTTCTGATTCTTTCTCTAAACAGGATTTATCTATACCTACTGTGGTGGTGGTGCTGCGGTAGCATTGTCGCCTCACAGTAAGACGTTGTCCTGTTCGATTCTCAGCTAGAGTGTCTTCTGCGTGGGGAGACATACGTGAATGGGCATACCTTCGTTGAAGGTTGTGCATCAGGGCCGGCAACTCGGCATGTAAAAATCTACTGCCAATCATTAGCGGACAGGAGTTCCGCTGTGGCGACCCCTAACCGGGAAAAGCCAAAAGACACAACAACAACTTATGAGGAGGACTCTGATGCAAAAGATTCCATCCCTTCTGCTTCTCCCCCTGAGGATTTCTCTTTTGGAGAAACTTTACATACCTTAAGGGAACACTTCCACTGGGAAAGTCAGGATTTCTCTGAATCTAAAAAGAGACTTAGGGATTTTCTTCTTCTTCCTCAGCATAGGCCTTTGGCTATACCTCCTGTTCTAGACATTGTTGATGATGTTCTTTCAGAATCCAGTATGACTCCTGATTCTCTGCCTCCAGCTCCTAGTAAGCCAGACATACTACAGGGTTCCTGACTCCCACAAATTCCTTTTCAAAAACCTTACTGCTGATCCTGAAACTATTTCTCAGGGTCCCAAGGGCGTTAGGGCCTCTACTGATAAAAATCCTACCCCTTCTGACAGAGATTCCAGGGCGCTGGATAGATGGGTAAGAAGGTTTACTCGTCTGCAACCTTGGCAATCAGGGCTTTAAACTGTCAATTTCATATGCTTAAATATCAACGGCATATCATGGGACTGCTTAAACAGAAAATGGTTAATCTCTGACTGTGTGGAAAATAAAGAATTGCATGATTTATTGCGTTCAGCTGAACAAGTTGGAAAACCTACTTTGCAATGTGGTTTTGATTCTTTGGAGGCCTCTTGCAGGGCTGCTATAACTGGATCTGTGATAAGAAGGCATGCTTGGCTCAAAGAGCAAAATCTGCCTGACCATGTTAAAGCAAAATTGTTGGATGCTTCTTTACAACAGGACAGACTCTTTGGTAATAAGGCTGAAGAAGTTTTAAAAATTATGGAAGATAAAGCTAAATCTATGGAAACTGTGAAAGATTTCTTACAAGTGCAGCCACCCAGATTTACTAGGGACTGGCCTACTAAGAACTGTTCCTTTCCAGTCCCTTCAAGAGCCGCTCAAGTCAAATCCAGACATTCCAAAGGCTCCAGGTTTCAGTCACAAGGAACTTTTAGAACAAAACAATGGGGTTCCTCCACCTCCAAACCTGGAAGCAACAAGGCACCTCCCTATGGTAAACAGTCTCATTGACTTTCCTGTACAATCACCAAACACTTACCTTTTGGCCACCCCTTTGGGGGGAAAACTGGCACTTCATGCACAAAACTGGCAACTGATTACCCAGGACAAATGGGTTTTAAATACAGTATCCCAGGATACAGATTTCATTTCCACACATTGCCAATCCTAAACGGATGGCCAGATCTGCCTCCAAATCAGTGGCCAGAGGCCCAGAATCAAGTTCTGTCCCTCATGAATATGGGGGCTATTCAACCAGTACCAGAAGAGGAAAAGGGACAAGGTTTCTATTCAAGACTTTTCCTGGTATCCAGAAAAGACAAATCATGGCGTCCAAGTCTGGACTTATCCATTCTAAATACATTTCTGGACATTCCAAAATTCAAGATGCTGACTCTTCAACAGTTACTATCTATGTTAGGCAAAGATACCTGGTTGGTAACTCTAGACTTAAAAGAGGCTTACCTGCATATCCCAATCAGGGAATCTTGCAGAAGATACTTCTGCTTCAAAGCAGGCTACTTGCACTACCAGTTGTCTGCACTACCCTTTGGCTTATCTACTGTGCCCAGGGTCTTCACAAAGTGCCTGGCACCAGTAATTGCATTTTGCAGGCAAAGAAATATTCAAATTTATCCATACCTGGATGATTGTCTAATTCAGACAGAAAACAAAGACACTCTTCTAAAGCATCTGGCGTTTGTAAAAAGGGTTCTAACTTGTCTAGGGTACACCATAAACGAAAAGAAATCACAACTGGTACCCTCTCAAAAAATTACATTCCTGGGTGCAAGCTTGAATACAGCTGCCCAGATGACTTACCTTACGCCAGAAAAACAAATTCAATTGATGACTTACTTCAAACAGGTGGTCACAAAAACCCAGCTATCTGCAAGACAAATTCTGCAGGCCTTGGGGTTCATGGCCTCTTGCATTCTTCTAATTCCATATGCAAGACTGCATATGAGGAAACTTCAGTGGTACCTAAAACGTTTATGGAGTCAACATTATCACAGCCTGGAAACAATGATTCCTATTATACCTTGCCTGCAACTAGAGTTCCTATGGTGGGCAGAGGCCTGCCACCAAAACAAGGGACTGGCATTCACTCCACCCCCTGCCGCCCAAACCCTAACTACAGACGCATCAGACAATGCTTGGGGGGGCACATCTCGCAGGGAAATGCATTCAGGGCAAATGGAGCCCAAATAAAATGCACCTACATATCAATCAGAAAGAGTTGCTAGCTGTACAGAATGCTGTGACAGCCTTCAAGGACTACCTTCATCCAGGACAACTACTGATAAAGACAGACAACACCACAGTCATGTAGTACATAAACAAGCAGGGGGGTACAAATTCCTACCCCCTTTGCAGACTAGCCATGGAATTGTGGAACATGGCCTTGACTTATCAAATACATCTACAAGCTCAATTCCTGCCAGGACAGCTAAATACTCTGGCAGACAAACTAAGCAGAAATCTTATGGACCCACACGAATGGAAACTGGAACCACAAGTTTTCAACACGTTGACATGCAAATGGGGGAGCCCAGACATAGATCTTTTTGCCTCACCCCAGAACTATCAGTTGTACATATTCTGCACAAGAATGCATCACAAAAAAGCTTGGAAAGTGGATGCTGTATCATTCAGCTGGAAAAACCTATCAGTCTATGCTTTTCCCCCTCTGCCTCTGCTCTCCAAAGTCTTACTAAATGTCGGACAGGACAAACCAAAAATGATTCTGATTGCTCCAGACTGGCCTCGCCAACACTGGTACCCACTCCTATGCAATGTGTCACACCTTTCTCCGTGGCACCTGCCTCAGACACCTTACCTAATGTCTCAGCAGAACTATCAAATTCTGCACACTCGGCTCCAAACTTTGAATCTTACAGCATGGCTAATCAACTAATTTCACCCTTAGCATCTCTCAGCAAACCTGTGATGGATGTCATTTTGGAGGCTAGAAGGCCTAGTACTAGAAAATCTTATGCTGACAAATGGAAAAGATTCTGTGCCTGGAACCAATCACAAGGAATAAGCACAGCAATGCCCAATATTCCTCAGATTCTGCAATACTTAACTGAGATGCTCCACAAGGGCCTATCTTTTTCTTCCATAAAAATCCATGCTTCTGCTATTTCAGCTCATTACAACACAGAACCTCCCCTCTTCTCTCATCCTCTGCTAAAGCAGCATCTCAGAGGGGCCAAAAATTTAAGACCTCCCAGGAGAGCACCAACTCCTGTATGGGACCTCAGTTTTGTTTTGGAAAAACTCACTGTACCTCCTTTTGAGCCAGCTGCTACTGTGGACCTAAAATTTCTCTCTTGGAAAACAGCTTTCCTTTTAGCAGTCACTTCAGCTAGAAGGATTTCAGAATTACAGGCTCTTCTGGCAGTGGAGCCTTTCATTATTTTTATCCGGACAGGGTGGCTCTCAGGACCAATCCATCCTTTATGCCTAAGGTGGTATCCAGTGTGGCTCTTAATTAGACCATTCATCTGCCAACTTTCTTCCCCAATCCACAGAACAAGGGTGAGCGGATTCTGCATTAATTGGATGTATACAGGCAACTTTGATTCTACTTAAACAGGACAAAATCTCTAAGAAAATCTGAACAACTATTGGTGGCATTTGCTGCAGGGGCAGAGGGAAAGGCTATTTTAAAGCAGACCTTTTCCAAATGGATAAGCCATTGTATTCATTTCTGCTATATGCACCATGGTAAACCTATCACCAAGAGGATCAGATCTCATTCCACCAGGGCTACATCTACTTCTGCAGCCTTTCTCAGAGGGATTGCAACCGTAGACATTCTAGAAGTTGCTACCTGGAGCTCAGGTCATACGTTCGCCAAACGTTACCATTTACCTCTCTTCTCTAAATCCAGAGCTGGCCTTGCCACTGCCATCCTGCAGGGCCTTACAGCTGCTCCTAATGCTGTATAAATCCATCCTCCTAACCATAGCTTTGGGATTCTACCCAAATGTAATGACTGCAACAGTGACACATGGAGAACATAGTACAGTTGTGAACACTTATCATAAATGTAGATGTTTGAGTGTATTCACTGTTGCAGTCCTGGTTACCCTCCATCCAGCCCCCTGTTTTTCTCTAACTATACCTCTCCTTTCTTTTACTATGATTAAAAGCCTTTTTGGTGTATTTGCTTTTGTTTGGAGGTATATGTTTTGTGTTTTAAATAATATATATTGCTCACCATTTGGGGGGCAACTGACATCTGGGGCAAGAAAAACTGATGTAATGGCATTGGCTGCATGTTTTATACCCCTGATGACCTGACGTCATGGAAGAAGGGACAGTAACTGATGCAAGACCCAAGACTTTGTTAATCAGGCCGATTGAAGGCAACCTGCCAGCAGATTACCCAACTGTAATGACTGCAACAGTGAATACACTCGCACATCTACATTTATGGTAAGTGTACACAACTGTACTTTCCTCTCTGACAAGTTGTGTTTAAATAGAGGAACCAGGCAGGGATGTCCTTTTCAACTTTTATTTGCTTTATATTTAGAACTGTTGACAAAGAAAATAAGGGATTCACAAATTTAAGGATGTAATTGGTATGGTACTCAAGAAAAGTTAAACTTTATTTGCAGATGATATTATATTCTACCTGATAAATCCAGTAAGGGACATGTCAGTGTTGTGGAACATTTTTAGACAGTTTCATGTCTTTTTGGGATATAAAATAAATGAAGATAAAACAAAGGCTAGAACAGTAAACTGTACCCACCCATAAATTAGTTTAGCAATAGCCATACTTACAGGAACAAGATAAGATGAAGTATTTAGTTGCTTGAATTAAAAAGTATCTGGTTATGGCCACTAAGGATATATGGGCAGAAAACTGAAAAACAAAAATAAAAAATGAGAACCTAAAAGTTCCTGACTATGGATATGGATAATTAGACACAAGTAATGAAAATAGTTGTAGCCCCCCCCCCCCTCCTTACAAAAATCTCAGGCATGTTTTTATCAACCAGATAAGTTGTGGAAGATAATTAATAATGTGCTTAAGGACAGATTTATTTATTTATTTATTTATTGAGGAAGAGCCACCTGTGTAAAAGATACAAAAGAAGAGTAGGTGGGTAAGCTACTGAGAAATGGCCAAGGACTGGATACAGGAAGAGGAGCAGACAGACAGGGCCAGTATACATACAAAAGGTGAGTAGGACATTGGTCGGACCCACATATACAGAAAGTGATCTAATGGTGTTAGAGAGGAGTCAAAAACAAAGGGATAGGGAGTGACACATAAGGGAGGTAAACAAAAAGAGTCCGCTTTGCTCAACTTGAATACAGGCTTCCCATCATAACCAGAGTCTCTAAAAACATTAATCTATTCTATAGTCCAATGAAAACAAAATCTGCCGATTTCCAAGTGCCCCCCTTCAGGAACCACACTGCACCACCCTCACCAAAGCCAGATAGCTCCCAGTCACCTACAGATTTCAGCTGCTCCTAGGATCTCTTCTTTTCAGACTACTTCAACCAAGTACCTTCCTGCCTCACCAAAATTCATAATAAAACCACTCCCTACAACCTCTGCAACTTCTCATGATTGGCCCCCTCACTCTAGACCCCCAAACTAAACTGTGCTGTATCAGTCACTCATCCTTAATTCTTGCACCCAAACTGTGGCATTTCCTCCCTCCTCACCTAAATGAAAACTCCTCTTTCCCCACTTTCAGAGCACAATTCAAAATGACATCTCCATCAAACATTTAACTTCAAGGGCTTTTCCACTGGGCAGATCACTTAACTTATCCCTCACCTACATCACTTCTACATGCACCATGTGTTCTCACCTGCTGCTTACCTCCCACGTTTACTGTTAAAATTAATCCACATTTGTTTTTCCCCTCTGTTAATAATATTTGCTCATTGTTTCAATTGTCTGCTGGACTCTTTACCTTCTGTGATTATTCTATGTTTGTGAATTTGTTCAGTTTTACTTTTTGTGAATTTCTTCACCTGGGCTATACCTGCAAATGGTCTGTTGTGATCAGTGTACTACCCCAGTAAACAGACTAAATAAATAACACCTCTATGGCAATAGAGAGAGTCCCAACATGGTTAGATGCCAAGCCAGCACAGAAGGCAGCATGCCCAGGCATCACTCATCTGGGTGTCTGAGATTATGAGCTAGTTGCTCCCCAGCACCTGTTGGGTGGGACCCATTGGTGTCACAACTCTACCACTAATATCAGGAGGCACTACATATTGCTGAGGCAGGCATGAAGGTGCAAGTGCATCTGACCAATCAGTAACCTTTACAGCTGATGCTAGGAAATTGCTGGAGTCTCCTCCAGAGCACTCTGAGGACAGGGGCCTTCATTCACATTTCTGAGAAACAGACACAGAGAACAGTAGTTATCCCTCAAGGTCACTTTCAGCAGGGGGACCCACCCCCTTTCTGAAAGTCAAACTGGCTGACCGTGTGATGCAGCACCAGAGACAGTGGTTAGCACAAACTAAAGTGGCTGTGGTCTCACTTCCTCCTCCTCCTTTTCCACAACTGGACCTGCAGATGGATGCCAGAAAGTAAAACAATTATCACACACTCATATGCTATGAGTACAGGCAGTAGCGTAACTATGAGAGGCGAAGTGAGGCAATTGCCTCAGGGAGCCAAGCGGCAGGGGGCACTTTGGGCTGTGCTGGTAAACTCAGAACTGACAGCATTGCATACTAAATACTAAGAAAATACGTGCATCCTTGAGAATAATGCAAGCCGTATGCAATGGAGTCTAGGAAAGAAGTTTTGTTAATGTCACAATTATTGTCTATTTATTTATTTTTGTTTCTTTTCAGATACAGTTCTAGAAAGACTGTGTCATTTTTGTTGTAAATGTGAGTGGCCAGGAATGTGCTTTCAGAAATCTGATAATTGGCATTTTAAATGTTGCATGATGCTCTCGCGGGACTTTTTCAGTGCGCGGGCTTCGGCTTCAGGTAGGTGTTTGGATTGTGGGCTTGCTTGCTGTTGTTCAGTCGCTTCATGGATCGGTCTGTTTGTTTGGGTGCGCGGATCAGTCTGTAGCTTGCTTGCTGTTCGGTTGGTCGCTTGGTCTCGCAGATCAGTCTGTGGCTTGCTGTTGAGTCGGTCGCTGGGCTAGGAAGGTGAAGGGCTGTGTGTTGATCTGTAGTATTCTGGTTTTAACACTGTGCTGGGAGATGTTAGGAATGTGCGTATTTTCATTGAACTGGACTTATCAGAGCTGGACAGTTCTGTGGTTACTCGTGCTCAACGTTGTACAGGTACCGAATATACTTGCGTTTAAGTACAACTTATTGTTCACTATTTTATGTGCCTTGTTAAGCTGAACAAATGGTACTGGATCGCTTAAAGAAGGCTCTCGAAGAAAGAATTTTAGGGGTTAGAAGAACAATGATTACTGCCTTTCTCTGTTATGTGGGACAGGTATGTATATATCGCATACGGAGGCGGATTGGTCACTCTAAATTGACCGTAAGTGTGAGAGAGTGCGTACGAGTCTGTTGTGTGGAAGAGGTATTGTTGCAGGGCTAACCACCCTGCAGTGTAAATAAGTGATCTTACTTAAGTTACTTGAGCAGGTGAAAGAATTGTTTTCTACACTGTTATACTTAACTTCTGATGTGGTTCCAGCAGACTGGAAAACTGGCATAACAGCAGTCTGGATTTATAAGGTCTGGTCTGGAGACTCTCAAGGTTGATGAGTCTTTAATAAAGGATTTTTCTGTATTTAACTTGAGCTTCTGTCCTTTTGGCATGCTTTAGTACTGCTTTGCTTATTTGGTGTTTTTTACTTGTTCAGCTTGCTCACCATCCTTTTTGCTTATCAGATTGTTAATTCCACACTAATGCTTCTTTGGTAAATTTGAAACAGTTAAATGAGTTTGGTGGGTTGTATTTGTATTGCATGTTATAAAACCAAAAGTACCTTAGCTAAGGGTATGCAGTCTAAACGATTAGATTCAACTGTCAATTTACATGTGCACTTTAACATGCTGTCACATCTCTGCAGTGCGACTCCATGTAGGCCGCATGCCTTTACTACAACATAGTATTGCTGCTTTCTTCTTTTTCTTTATTAGACATTACAAAGGTAGTGGTTTGATGGGGTGGGTGACATTAGAGTGAGAGTTGCAAGGACATAGCCAGCATGTTTTTAGGTGAACTTTTAGTAAAGTTTTGAAGTGGGTGCATGATGGTATGGAGGTAATTGTGGGTGGGAGGGAGTTCCATAATTTGGCTATGGTGCAAGAGAATAGTGCTTCACCAGCAGAGTTATTCTGTCACAGATGGTCCCATGCAAAGCACTGGCTTGCCACACCTGCCCTGCTTCCTTCTACTGTGCTTGTAGCTTGCTGATATCATTGTGCATGTTGGTCTACCCTACTTGCTTTCCCTTCATTATTGTCTGTTACTGCCTGCTTTCTTGCATTTTCTCTCCCGATGACACTGTATTTATATACCATTTTTTCTTTGATTCCTGTCCTATGCTCTCACAACTATTAAACCCAAATCCCCAGATTTCCCATGCATTCCATAACATCCTAGGACAGTGGGACAGGAAGGCAAGAGTTATGTACGGTATCCATCATCAGCTGGGGATTAGATTTTCCACATAATCATAACATCTCCTTCTGCTGGCCAGAATGCACTGTACAATGCAATGTTTCTGGCTGTAGTAAAACAGCATGCTTCTACAGTCAATAATTGCAGCAAGAGTGCAGGTATACACCCCTGTGAGCTTGTATCTCCAGAATCTGTAGGCATGCAACTCTCGAGACTTTTCCAAGGGCAGCTGTTGAGAAGACACTCAAACTACACCCTTTCGTGGGATGGGTAAGCCAACACCAGCTACTCACTGTCATTCCTCCCCGGTTGACTCTTTCATTATCTGAGCAGGTAATTGAACTCAGGTTATCTGAAGTAAAGGCAGGGCCAAAAGCTCAGCGTCATGAAGCTGGCATCTCTCTGCCCTGTGTACCAACATGTTTTCTTTTTTGAATGATTTAAAAAATACTTTTCATTGCTTCATGCCGTACTACTGTACATTTTATTTTTGTATTGCATTACTCTAGTTGTTATCACAGAACTGCAGTTTGCTCTAGTGTTCTGTTTTGAACAACTGAACTTTGTTTTTTGGCATACGTTGTCGTTTGAATTTATTTCTCATTGGGTTATTTACATTTGTCTAAGTCAATATTTTTGGCATAGTTGCTGTACTGTAGTTTCCTGCATTTTAAAAACTCAACTCTGTATATTTGCTACTTCAAATTCGGTGCATATATAGTGTGTGTGTGTGTGTGTGTGTGTGTGTGTGTGTGTGGGCATGGGCGTGCACATGTGCACGCGGGTGAGCATATATGCACGCTCGTACATGCGTATATGATCTTTCTTACATTTTATTTCTGGAATAATAAAACTACATGCATATTTTTGTTTCTAGAATAATCAGAATTTCATCTCGATGGCTTGGGTTCCCGGGGGAGGGGGGGATGTTGGGGTGCCTATGAAAAGTTTGCCTCAGGGCGCTTCTAACGTAGTTACGCCACTGAGTACAGGTGCCATTATAAAGAGGACAGACACAGGAGTCATATACACCCTGCTGCCAGGAAAGGCACTCTACCTTCTGCAGCACCCAAGCAGTATAGCTGCCTTTTTTCTACCAGTGGAAAACAAAGTAGGTAGTCTTTAGTGTACAAGTACAACAGTTAAAACAGTAGAAGGCAACGGTGCTGGAAACAAAATTACAGTATATTTCATGTTCTCTCTCTTGAACCTCTGCCTCCCACTAGTAAAGCAGGTAAGAGAGGCACCATTTCAGGTAACTACAACTATGCTGACACTGTTCACCAGAATGGATGATGCCAGTGGCATCATTTAGCATCCCAGTCAGCTCATAGCAGGCATCCATTTAATGCAAATGGCCATTATATGAACCCAGCAGGTGCTCCTCAAATGGGAAAATTAATCTCTCCCATCATACCAAGCTGGAGCCATGAATTCCCCAGTCCCTGAGGGAGCCAGGTCACTCTATCAATTATAGGAGAAAACTGGCAGCCCTCTGTGCATAGATCATGTTTGTAAATGAAGTGAAATGTAGCACTGCACTGTGACGCTAAGACATGGTGGTAGCACTACAGTGCAATATGGCTGTAGTGCTGCACAGTGACACAATGGCTGTACACATGCAATATACACATATGACCATGCAAGTCAAATGCTTTGTGGTCACAGGGATGTATAACACTAAAGCAGACATGTTTGGACTGTGCAATGCACACTGGCTGTGATTCACAGACCGTGGTGCGAATTGGCTTCATTAGTATAACTGCCACACAGACTGTTTCTTGTTACCATGGCATAAAGTTGTTGCTATTCTGCCCAATGTCACTTACATATATATAGCTCTGCAATAGATGAATATTTATAAGGTCTCTGCAGACATGAAATATCTCATAGTTAAGGAATAAGTCCTTCCTGGAACTACAGCAGTAAAAACAACAAATCTTGTAGAGGACATCAGTGATAGTGAGGCAGATGTAAGGCAGATGTCACTGTGGGTGTGTAACTGAGAACTCTTGACAGTGGCATGGTACTGTACTGTCTACATAATAAACTACTGAGCATGCTGCAAGCAGTGCTTGGCTTCAGGGTTTCAGGGCCACACATTGAGGCATGGCTATAGTACACAATTGGAGATAACCTATGCATAGCACTAACTACAGCTGATAACCAGGTTAATGGGAAGGTGGACTGTGGTCATAGGTGTATGTACCCCACAGTGCTCCATACACACCCACTGACTGACATGTTTTACCTAAAGTGTACAGGTACTGGCATACATACAAAAGGGAGGCAATACCTTGAAATGTTTACTAGCTAGAAGAATGAAGTGTTACTGCAGTCTCCACAGACATGGCATGTGCCTCGTGGGCACAGACACTGCAGGCAAGCATTATCTGGATTTTGGCAGGAGCTGGTACATGATGTGAATGTGGTAGGTGGCCATAGTTAATCTCTGCAGAAGTGTCCAGATATCATGTTGTTGGCTTGAAACTATCACAAGTCAGACTAAAAGCACTGCTGCTGAGGTAGCATGTCTATCACTTTATGGTACACAGCCTGCCACCCTCTGCTGTGGGTGTCTTACAGTTCATGGGCATCCACTTCATCTGGCTGAACACCTGGCACTCCTCATCAGACTGCACTCACACACACAAACACACAGACAATCTCAATGTTGTGCCTGTTCCCCATCACCTGTGGGCATATAGCCTGCCATCTCCCATAGTTTTACCCATTCCATGTCATGGACTGCAGTGAGCCCCAACAATGCAAGCCAACATAGTGAAAATTGCCAGCGATCACATTGCGGAACCTCAACCCCATGAATACAGGACATGATACCAGATTCTCTGCAGCCTTCTAGATCAGAAGGCTGCTATGATCTTCCATGAGCTCACCCCATGTTATAATGCTGCACTCACCTGACCATGTGCCCTCAACTGTGCAAGTTATTACTGTGTCCTACCCACCTCCAAACCTACATAGATATGGTGATGTATGATGCATGGCATGGCCAGTCCCCACACTACCCTGTGCCTCTGTGTAATACTGCATGTGACATTTTATTCTAGGTTGCCTGTGTCATAGGCTCATAGGTTAGTACTAGGCTAACTGCCTTTTTGGGCCATTTTAAGCCTAGCCAATTACCCCATGTGAGAATCAAACTTTGCACCTTTGGTTTATAAGGCAAATACCGTAACCATTATGCCAGCCTCTCATTGGTAGTCATCTTGATACCAATCACCTCTTTGTCACTGATATAATGTAATGTGTCTGCCACTACCAACATTCTGCTGCTGCAACACATTCATGCCCTGATTTTCCTACCACAAGTCCCCTTGCAGGAACTGTTGGTATAGGTTGAATGAAAGTGAACTTTCCAAGTGGTATAAATAAATGTTAATGCCATAGACATTACAAACCATCTGGCAGCTCAGAGTGGAGAAGTCCTTCCTGTTGATATATTGCTGGCCCTCTGGACCAGTAGGGCAATGATAGCAACATATGTGCAACCTATGAATCATAGGAAATAGGCTATTTAATAAAAGGCCCACATTGCGTTGATTATCTCCTCTGCTACCCTACAGTACCAGATATATTCTTCCATAAATTGTAGCATTTTATTGAGAAACTGGTTTAGTATTTGTAAGGCTGATGCATGTAAGCTTGTTTACATGTTTCTCTGGATAGTTCTTGTAGCTGAAGTGGTTAAGGTTACAGATAACTTAATATCCACAGGAATAGGCATATCACACATGCCCCTCAGTTCTGCATGTGAGCATCACACAGTTCAATTTGTTCCATTAAAATATCCTTGCCCACTCAGTCTGTGGCATTAATATTTGTGTACCACTTGGGGAGTTCAGTTTCATTCAACCTATACCAACAGTTTTTGACCACCTTATTGATTCCTAGAGAATTTTTTTGAGGAGTCAAAAACAATATGCCCACTGCAGACAGTGTCTTACCATCTTGCTCACACCCAGAGATTGTCTCTCTAACTTTAAGGCCAAGCGAAGAACTTCTGTCAAAGGGGGCATTGATGAAGGAAGACTTGAAGGGTTCCACTAAATCACACAGATGCATCAAGCATATCTCCTAATGGAAATGCCTGAACCTGACACCCTTGAGGTGCCTTCAACTGCAGTGAATTTTTGATGGATTGTAGGGTAGCTAACTGTGAAGCAATAGAACTGTGCTTCAGAAGTAATTGCCCCAGAGAGGGATTTAGATAGTTCTTTTAAGTCCCTCTGAAGTCTGGTGAAGTGTGCCAAATAATTCAGCAACCTGAGTGCAAAGGTTGGTGAAGCATATACATGCTTCCCAAATCTGTCAAACCTCCTGGACTCCCTGTTAAGGAGATGGACAGATAAACTCTGTAAAGTGAGTTCCTTCTTTGTGGCTGCTGCAGTGACCATGGCATCTACTGGTACTCTTTTGCTCCAAAATTCTCTTCCTTTCAGTGGTGCCAGGATCCTCTCTGGTCTCTTGGGGATCGGCTCAGCAGAGTTGGGTTCCTTTGTATACTGAACTGATTTGCATGCCTAGAGATCAAATCATTGAGCTCATCGATGGTCAAAGTCACTCAGGAGGTAGATGGGCCAGACCCAATGGCTTCCAGGAATACCGATTCCTCTTGGAAAGGGTTATTGGTAGACTAACTACCCCTATACTTAAGGCTCTTCAGGATGTCTCCAAAGGAGATGCCATCAGGTGGTGATCTTGGGGACCCCTCCCCCTCATCAAAATTGGTATCTTCTGAGAGTGACTCTTGAGGAGAGTCTAGGTGCCTCCTCTTGCACTTTCTGTTCCTAGGGACTTCTTTGGTGGGATGTTCTGGTGAAGTTATCAGAAGATATAAGTATACCCTGCTGGGTAGACTGAAGACTTTGGACTGTCTGTCCCTGTGGAGTAGAGTGTTGAGGCTCAAGGCATAAAGACATACGGGATTCAGAATAAAGATCTGAAGGGGTGGAATCATCCATTCTCTAGAAGCAGAGAATACTCTCTCCACCACCTGAAAGGCAGAATGCTCTAGGGGGGATGAGGAGGCCAATGGAGATGAGAAAACATGCTTCCGGACAGTTAGCTCATTCTGCTCAGTCTGTCTCAAAGGCAGCCTACCAGAGGCAGAGGATGGAGCCGAGCTGTCCAGTGCTAAGGCTCTGAGGGGCAGAGATGGCTTCAACAACTTTGGAGTTGACTCAGCACCTCAGATTCAATGAACCTACAGCTACCGGAGTCATCCGGCTCTGACACTGTCAGAGCCATTGCACTCAGAGAATGTATCTGAGCAGAAGATACAACAATTTTTGGATCCGATGCTGATGGTCCCAAAAGACTTTGATCCAGGGGGTCTGAAGCCAAGGATCAGATTTGAGAAGGAGCCAAGCTGGGTGGAGTAGTACTGGTAAAGGTATCCAGACCCGAAGGAATAGGAGCCGGGATAACTCCCATCTGAATCTCTGCCAAGAGAAACTTCCTCATCATTCTGTCCACATCTGCTTCTGTCAGACTCCTGGAAGAAAGAGGAGAGGAGGCCACTGAAGGGGACATAGAATGGCGATGTCTTTAAAAATGGTGATGCAGTTGGGAAGGAACCAGTCCAGCAAAGATGCATAACAGGTCCAAGGGAACGATTTCAGATCTGAAGGTACCAGATCCAGTGAAACAAATCAGGCATCTGAGGCAGATGAATCTGAGGATTTAGTCTTTGGATCTGACTGTTTCGACATTTTACGGGCTGGCTCCGTGGCAGGATCAGAAGACAGAGCGGAGGATCCAGAGGGGTACAACAGCTACTTTCTGGGCTCCTTTTTATCAGATTTCAAGGTTTGAGCTCCAGATAATGATTTTGAGAATGTCGTAGGCAGAAGACCTTTCAAAATAAGCTTATTCTTACCATCAGCTAAGGTCCGCAGATTAAAAACTGCAAATATTGCATGACATCTTTAAATGTACCGGGCCTAAGCAATAAATACAAGAGTCATAAGCATTGGACAGAGGGATCTTATGCCCACACTCTACATTTTTTAAGGAAGCCTTTTCAGCCATCTTAAAACAGTATAATACTAAGAAGTTTTGTTGTTGTTGTTGTTGTTTTAAATAGGAACGGAAAAGAAGAGAAAAATCACCAACAATGGTATTAAAGAAATTACCACAAGGGTAAAAGTAAAGTGGAGAAAAAATACCAAAGATGGTTATTAAATTATACTAAGAAAAGTGTAGGATGAGGAGGAATAAATGCTATATAGAAAAAAAGGAATAAAGATAGAAAAAAAATTAACAATCTGTTTACTTATCCAACTACAAAACACAAACTTCAGAGCTAACAACGACCACGTTCGTATGCAAAGGTGGCAAACAAGATCTAAGGTATGGTATTGGGCTAGAGCATTGTGGGTAAGGGAGAAGCTCACGAGTTTTCACTATACATGAGCTGTGAAAAGTGACCGAGTTGGATCCAAGGGTCCGATCTGAACCAGTTAATGAGGAATGAATGAAAATTGACAATATCAGATTCATAATTTCAAACCACATACTGTTGGTTGTACAGAAAATGTTAGAGACTAGTATCATAACTTCTCCATTTTTATTTCTCATGAGGCTGTATCTCTGTTTGAGTGACTGGAGATCAGAAATGTAAGTAGTTAGTACCCAAGTGTTCTTAAAGAAAACTGGTTTATCTGCTGATTATATTGTGACTGATGAAGTGCAGAAATGCTGGTCCTTTTGTCACAGATTTGCCCCCAAGCGGTAGACAGAAGTCCTTTGTTTTGCACAAAACATGTCCTTTTCCACAGTACCTTTGATCTCAGAGATAGCGTTGTGTCACTTGAATAGTTCATACTCTGTCTGTCTATTCTGTATTTATTTTACAGGTGACCTGCTGCAGATTGGAGAGTGCCTGAACACATACTGGCAACAGAAGAAGTGCATGGCCCCTGGATGTGAGCCGCAAGCTGTGAAGAAGATGATGGATGCACTCCAACCACATGTCTATGGGCAGAGTCTAGCTGGTGCTGGTGGAGGAGGCTTTCTATACCTGCTCACAAAGGAAGCCAACCAGAAGGAAGCTGTGAGAAATATTCTTGCCAATACAGAGGTGAGATATGAACTTGTTTCTTCAAGCTAAGGTCCTTGGAAAGTGGTTGCCGCTTAGCTTAAGCTCTAGCAGTAATAGTTTGTTTCCCACCATAAAGTTCGTGATTTGTTCACATCTACATGTACTTTTCATGGCAGGTCTGTCTTACCCTATAATGGGTGTCCAACCTTTTGGCTTGCTGGGGCCGCATTGAGTGAACAGAAATTGTCTTGGGGCCGCATATAAAATATTTCATATAGTTAACTCTTTCGCTACCACGGGAGACCAAAGTCGACCTCCTGGCTGTACTGTAGGTGCATTCGAACAATTAATAAATGCCTAATATTTGCCTTAAATTCTAATTTTCGTTCTGATTTTAATTCTCTAATCTAACAGTTAACTCTAACATCTTAGTTATATATAGATTTTTTTTTACAAATAAACAGATATTCACTACAGCACTAGCATTTCTCACTGGGAAAACCACTCAGGCAGTCCATCTACATACAATGTCAACATTAGCAGTCCTACAATACTATAATCCACAAAAATAAGCCAACAAGTTTGCAATAAAGTAAAGAATTCACATTACTGACTTAATAAAGCAATTCTGAATAAGCTACAAGAGGGTCTCACCCAAACAAATGACTGGTGCCAGAAACATGGCCTCAAGCTAAATGCCAAAAAATGCACAATCATACCCTTTGAGTGATGTCCCCACAAATTATCACATTATAACAATGCTGTAAGCATGCAATCAGTCATGAGGTGCTTGGGCACCCAGGTTGATAGAAATTTGACTTTTGACCACCACATTGTCTCCGTTGTACGGAAAGCTTTTTACATGGCCTACCTCATTAGTAAAGGTATCTCATCCAGGGACAAGGAGGTCATAACATCCCTGTATTCTTCCTTTACAAAAGCAATTATTGAGTGTAACACCCCTTTTGGCAAGTGCCTCAGCAAAACACCTTGCCAAGAGAAAGACTACAACCATTTCTGACAAAAAAAGGTCAAGGGACTGAGTTCACTTAGTTATCCAAACAGACTAAAAAGCTTCTTGCTTTCCTCTGTCTCTCACTGGCCCCTATAAATTTCCTCACTGGTTTGCTTTCCAGGCTAAGAAAGATCCTGCCTTAAGAGACTTTCTCCACCTCCGAAATACTGGTTATATTTAAAACACTCACTACAAAGACAACAGCCTTCACTGCAACTTAAACAAGCCACTTTGTATGGACAGGTTCTTGACACAAAAACTTTCAACTTCTGTAAAAATCTCCTCTCATTATCAAACAATGTAGTTCAACAATATGACAAATGGATGGATAGCCATAAATGTACTCCATGAGTAAGTAGCATAGCCTTCAGCAAACCGGAAGGAAAATCCGCATACTAAACTTTCCCAGCTGGATGGCTAAGATCTAATATTGGTTACTCAAGTCTACTTGTCTAAGAAGAGGGGCCTGTTTAACTAAGAATTCCATTTGCAAAAATATATTCAGTATACATATTAAATCTCTCTCTCTTACACACACACACACACACACACACACACACACACACACACACACACACACACACACAGAAAAGGATCCCCTACTTGTAAAATAAGCAACCTCAGTAATCACATGACACAGTCTCACTGACTGAAATTGTCTGGAAGTCAAAATATCTGAAAAAAATCATAATAGAGATGGATTCATCCATGTAATTTCCCACCACCAAAAGGACCATCAATAAATCAACAAACAACTGCTCAGCAAAAATTAAATCAATAAGAAATCTATAAACTCTCTAAGATCATACTGCATACTGGAGTAAACATATAACTTCCCTCCAATCTAAAGATATTTGACATTCAGACGTTTAATTTATGCAGAAGTTATTCACAGACTGACTGTTTACTAAGCTGTAATGCTGACCATCGCTTTTGAAAAAAACAAATTCCCAGACTTTGCCAATAGCTCAAAGTGAAGAAAAGATTACTTTTTTTATTTATTATGTATTTATTTAATTTTGGAAAACATCTTTAAAACTGTTAAATTGATTACACACACAGAAACACAGAAACGTTATTGTGATAAGTAAACCACAGACTGCTGCAAGAAATCAGTCACAGCACACTATGCTTGTGTTCGAACCAATGAAGCATACCTGTCAATTCCAAAATAATTAAAGTAGCTTAATAAGAAAGTTATTTGCAAGGTTACATGGCAGTTATATTGGAAATAAGTGGAGATATTAAAAACGCTCTGTTTCTCATAGTTATGCTGAAAAGTCTTCCAAGGTAAATACAACCTTCTGATTTACCATGGAACCATACCTCTCAACCTTAGAGCAAGAATTCTGGACAAAGCGAAAAATAAAATTGGGACACAGGCCCAATAAGATTTGTCGCAAACTGGCTCAAAGACAGAACCCACAGAGTGAGAGTTGCTGGAGCCATGTCAGACTCGAAACCGGTCACAAGTGGCATCCCACAGGGTTCTGTCCTGGGACCACTCTTGTTCAGTATATACTTTTCCGAGGTACAGGCAAATGTGGGAGGACTATGGCTCACCAAGTTCGCAGACGACTGCAAACTGGGCACCATAATCAACTCTCCAGCTGACACAAACATCCTTCAAAAAGGTCTCACAGAGACAGATAACTGGTGCCAGCACCATGGTTTAAAGCTAAATGCCAAAAAATGTATAGTCATACCCTTTGGCAAAAACAATGTGCCCACAAATTACCACATAGGCGGAAACCCATTAAGTACAGAGAAAGTTATTAGGGACCTGGGGACCCAAGTTGATAGCAATCTCTCCTTTGAAAACCACATTGCCAAAGTGGTTAGAAAGACCTTCTACATAGCCCACCTCATCACGAAGGGTTTCACATCTAGATCAAGAGAGGTAATCGTGCCCCTTTATTCATCCCTCATCAGGCCCATCATAGAATACAATGCCACTTTTGTGATGTACCTTACCCGACACCTGCAGCAATTATAAAGACCCCAAAAGTATCTCACCAAGAGGATCAAGGGTCTCAAACAGATGCCATATGCTGCTCGGTTAAAAAAACTCCAGCTCTACTCAGTTGCATACCGCCTACTTTGAGGCGATCTATGCCTGACATACAAAGCTATGTCAAATCCAGAATTAATGGACATGCTCCACCTCAGTAAATCTAAATCCCTTAGAGCCACACTCGAGGGACTTGAACCTCAGCACAGAAATAAATAGAACTTGCTGGAGGGACAGGTTCATAACCCAGAGGCTCCCTTTGTTCTGGAATAGAATTCCAGTTCATGTGAGGCAGAGCACCTCACTGAATCTCTTCAAGAAGAATCTCGATAGGTGGATGGGGGATCATAGGTTTGTCCCAGGGATTACTCCCGTGTCACTTTTAGACAGAGGCACAGTAAACTAAACCTTAAAAAGGGCACAGTATACTCAAATCAAGGGGTGGCGTAAGCCATACAGAATCAGGCTAGGCTTATAATTGCCCCAGGGCAGATAGCCTAGTATGAACCTATGAACCTATGAATCACAGACACCATTGAAACAAGTGTAGCTGCAAACATACATCACGTATAATGTTTCTATCCCATTATTGCCAGTTAAGCATTATATGGCTCATTCAATCCTGCCTTCTTTTGCAACAAAGAAAATGATACTTTGAAATGACAAATCCATTAAAAATAATAAGACACATTGGCTCCACATCCTGCAACTTCTGACCTGCAAACAACCACATAGCTTTCACTGAAACTAGGTCTGCTTATTTCCACAGAATGACACCTCTCCCTAATTAAGTCTAATGGTATACAATCTACCAGGATCTGGACTACCTGAAATAAATTAAATTATGGCCTGTAAATTGCAAGTGCACTTTGTTTAATTAAACTACATTTCAAAGCCCACTTGCTGTATTTTTTCAGTAACATCCCAATATCCATTTACAGGTCACTTTACAAGACATTGGCAGTGGTAGACTTAGCATCCTCCTGATCCCTACAAGACCACACTCATACTGCTAACATTGTCCATTAAATGTGAATATCCATCCACTGTAAATGGCAAGAAGCTATGTCTTAAAAAATCTATTTTTGGCATTCCTAGTATCCAAGTATCAGGTTTTGAAACAAAGAAACATATTCTCCACAGTTTGTAAGTCAATCATCTACTATTGCAGCACTCCCAACACAAACACACACATACACACTAAAACCTCCAACATTTAGAAAATGACATTGTGCCCACCTGATTTGCCAGTATTGATGATCCACCAAAGATATGCTTACTGTTGTCCAATCTATCACTGCTTAGAACCCACCAATGACAAGACAGTACTGGGTGATTTTTTTGTTTGTCAAAAAAAAAACAAAGTTTATATGCTACAGTCCCACATTAATCAATCCACTATTGACCCATTAACCCTAGCCTGGTGTCTCATTCTTACTCCCTGGGACTGCATTACCTTGGATGACTACTTTTATTTCCTAAGCAAAAGACACAAATTGGAAGATGAGGCAAAAATCCAGACATTCTTCGAAAATCCATACAGTTGAGAGGTATGATTTCATATTCAATACAACACTCTCCCTGTCAGGAAAGCTGCAGTTTAATGAAAGTGTACTTTTAATGTAGGATGCATTTGTGAGATAACTTGTTTGTACATTAGCCTCTTTGTGCATGTGTCTCTCTCTGTCATGCACACATAAACACATACACACACACTTCTACTTTCATGCACACAAACATTCTGCTTTAATGCATGCACTCACTCACAATGAAAGTGTACTTTTAATGTAGGATGCATTTGTGAACTAACTTGTTTGTACATTAGCCTCTTTGTGCATGTGTCTCTCTCTGTCTCTCTGTCATGCACACATAAACACATACAGACACACTTCTACTTTCACGCACACAAACATTCTGCTTTAATGCATGCACTCACTCACACCATACTTACCTATTAACACAGGTTAAGTGCTGTATCTTTAAAAGGCAATGGTGGCAAATCCATAGATGAGTCCCTCTTCAGCAAGGACACACACATTGATTCTTTGGCACGAAATAATGGCGCGAACACATAGACCCTTCTTTGGTGCAAAAAAATCAAAACTAGAAGGATGCTTTGGTGCATGCGCACACCGATGTTAGAGTTACAGGTCACGGGCGTGAAAAACAAAACAAAAAAGTGTTTTGGGGCATGCGTACATTGATGTTGGAGTTAGAGGTAGAGGGCCGCATGGCAGAGCTCTGAGGGCCGCAGGTTGGACACCTTGTGAAATGATTAAAACACATCTACTGCTTCCATACTTCACATTTTGCAAGTTTCTTGTCAAACATAATATACCTGCCATGACTGCAACTGCAGGGAATAAAATCTCTGGGCTTGCACAAGTTGTACATTGTGATGGGAGGAACTTATGGATAGGTAGATGGATGTATTTCCACTGCATACAACAGCCAATGTGACTACATGACCTCAAAATTAATTAAACAAGATGTCCCTGTTTCTCTCCATGTTTTCTTGACTTCATTTATTTCATATAAAAAGACAGTGGTCATGAGTCTGCTGTTAAAAATGCAGGATTTAGACACTGATTATTCAAAGCTTTGTAAAATATTTAAGATGACTGAAAACAGTACATCGAGTTTACCTGTAAACACTGCTGGTAATCATTAGTGTCCCAGGGATCTTCACAGAGTGAGAGCCTAGTTAAGTAGTTCATAGGATATCCAGGGTACTGTTTGTATGTCTGAGGGTAATCCCTCAGGGCAGTTATGCTCAGATTTTAACCTGTGTATCTGCATAGAATATTACTAAAGCAGTGACTCACATCTGGATCTGGTTCATGCTGGGAGTTACTGAATGTTTTTACTCTTGAAGTATAGCACAGAGAGTACATCTGTATAACCATGAGTCAATTTTTCACCAAGTAAGATCAGTGTCTGGGTTATCACTGTTTAGTGGCCTCCCATGTCTTTTTGACGGGTAATAAGTAAACATTTTTTATTTAGTTGTTTTTTTTTCTTTGTTTTTTGCTGATTCTTTACAAAATGATTTTTTGTTTGTATATGTGAATATGAAACATACTTTTGTGGTTATCTGCAATGCCAGTTTTAGATTAGCATTAGGAGACTGTAAAGTGGTGGCAGGGGAAAGTGTAGTTAGGCAGCATAGGATGGTGGTTTGTAGGATGACATTGGCAATCAAGAAGAGGAGGATGAGTGTGAGGGCAGCACCAAGGATCAAATGGTGTAAACTGAAAAATGGTAATTGTGAGGTGATGTTCAGGGAAGAGTTAAGACAGGCACTGGGTGGCAGTGAAGAGTTACCGAATAGCTGGGTAACTACAGCAGAGCTAGTAAGAGAGATGGCTAGAAAGGTGCTTGGTGTGACATCTGGAAAGAGGAAAGAGGACAAGGAGACCTGGTGGTGGAATGAAGAAGTACAGGAGAGTATACAGAGAAAGAGGTTGGCGAAGAAGAAGTGGGGTTGTCAGAGAGATGAAAGTAGACAAGAGTATAAGGAGATGAGGTGCATGGCAAAGAGAGAGGTGGCGAAGGCTAAGGATAAGGCGTATGATGAGTTGTATAAAAGGTTGGACACTAAGGAGTGAGAAAAGGACCTGTACCGATTGGCTAGACAGAGGGACCGAGCTAGTAAAGATGTGCAGCAGGTAAGGGTGATAAAGGATAATGAGGGAAACGTACTCACAAGCGAGGAGTGTGTTGAGCAGATGGAAAGAGTACTTTGAGGGGCTGATGAATGAAGAGAATGAGAGGGAGAGAAGGTTGGATGATGTGCGGATAGTGAATCATGAAGTGCAGTAGATTAGCAAGGAGGAAGTAAGGATAGCTATGAAGAGGATGAAGAACGGAAAGGCTGTTGGTCCAGATGACATACCTGTGGAAGCATGGAGGTGTTTAGATGAAATGGCAGTGGAGTTTTTAACTAGCTTGTTTAATGAAGTCTTGGAAAGTGAGAGGATGCCTGAGGAATGGAGAAAGTGTTTTGGTACGATTTTTTAAGAATAAGGGTGATGTGCAGAGCTGTAGTAACTACAGAGGGTTTAAATTGATCAGTCACAGCATGAAGTTATGGGAAAGAGTAGTGGAAGCTAGGTTAAGAAGGGAGGTGATGATTCGTGATCAGCAGTATGGTTTCATGCCAGGAAAGAGCAGTACAGATGCAATGTTTGCTTTGAGAGTGTTGATGGAGAAGTACAGAGAATAGAACAACAAGATCAAGTTGAGTTGAAAACATTAAAATCTTCCCTGGTTAAGCGCTTTCATCTGCATGAAATGCAGATTTCATCAGAACCATGAACATAGCATTAGTCAACCTTTTATAATTGACTGTTCCTAACAAGATGGGACCCCAACAAGGATTGTTACTTGGTTTAAGTACAGAGAATGTCAGAAGGAGTTGCATTGTGTCTTTGTGGATTTAGAGAAAGCATATGATAGGGTGCCTAGAGAGGAGTTGTGGTATTGTATGAGGAAGTTGGGAGTGTCAGAGAAGTATGTAAGAGTGGTACAGGATATGTACGAGGGTAGTGTGACAGCGATGAGGTCTGCGGTGGGAGTGACGGATGCGTTTAAGGTGGAGGTGGGATTACATCAAGGTTCAGCTCTGAGCCCTTTCTTATTTGTAATGGTGATGGACAGGTTGACAGACGAGATCAGACAGGAGTCCCCGTGGACTATGATGTTTGCAGATGACATTGTGATCTGTAGTGAGAGTAGGGAACAGGTGGAGGAGACCCTGGAGAGGTGGAGATATGCTCTAGAGAGAAAAGGAATGAAGGTCAGCAGGACTAAGACAGAATATATGTGTGTGAATGAGAGGGAGGATAGAGGAATGGTGAGGATGCAGGGAGTAGAGATGGTGAAGGTGGATGAGTTTAAATACTTGGGATCAACAGTTCAGAGTAATGGTGAGTGTGGAAGAGAGGTGAAGAAGAGAGTACAGGCAAGATGGAGTGGGTGGAGAAGAGTGGCAGGAGTGATTTGTGACAGACGAGTACCAGTAAGAGTGAAAGGGAAGGTCTACAAGAGGGTAGTGAGACCAGCTATGTTATATGGGTTGGAGACAGTGGCACTGACAAAAAGGCAGGAGTCAGAACTTGACGAGGCAGAGTTGAAGATGTTAAGATTTGCACTGGGTGTGACGAGGATGGACAGGATTAGGAATAAGTATATTAGAGGGTCAGCCCAGGTTGGAAGGTTTGGAGACAAATCCAGAGAGGCAAGATTACGTTAGTTTGGACATGTACTGAGGAGGGATGCAGAGTATATTGGGAAAAAGATGCTAAGGATGAAGCTGCCAGGTAACAGGAAAAGAGGAAGGCCTAAGATAAGGATTATGGATGTGGTGAGAGGACATGCAGGTGGTTGGTGTGACAGAGCAAGATGTAGAGGACAGGAAGAAATGGAAACAGTTGATCTGCTATGGCGACTCCTGACAGGAGCAGCCGAAAGAAGATTAGATGGTTGTCTCTGTTAAAGACGCAAAGTAGATTATGTCTGTACAAAAATTAAGAAAAAGGATTGTGGGTGGATGGATGGCTTAAACAAAATACTGTGCAGTTCCTGCAACCCCCACCCCACCAACAGACACACACACACCCATCAAAGTTGAGGACAAAAACGCTCTTCTGCTCTAGAAATGTAGCAAAATCCTTGCTACAAATGTGGGCTTGCTACTGTTAAATTACCATACACTGAGTGTTTCAGCCATAACTACAAATGCAGTATTGGCATTCATTAATTTCTGAATACCAGTCCTGCACCCCCACACTATTGGCACCTGGGTATCATTCCCCCTATCACCTTGCACCCCCTTTCAAATTTCAACACTAATCTATAAAGCCAACAGTAATCCACACGGGGTTTATCAATGCCTAATGTAGTTTGATTTCCAACAAAACTGCTATTGGCAACTACAGGGTACGGCTATGGGTGCATCATTTGCACCCATTTATGCTGATCTTTTTATGGGCTACATGGAAGATATGATTTTATATGACCCTTTGCACAACATATATCTACCTGAGATTGATATATGGAGAAGATACCTGGACGACTGTTGGCTTATATGGAAAGGAGGTGAGGAATACCTCCAGGAATTTATTCAACATTTGAATGGGAACATCTGGGGTATCAATTCACTGTGGAATATAATAGGAGTGCAATCAGTTATTTGGATGTCAATTTAATTGACAGGAGGATAACACTCTTAGAACGTCCGTACACAGAAAATTCTCACAATATAATACCCTTCTACATGCTGATAGTTTTCATCGAAACATATTATTCAGAACATACAAATCACAGTTTGTGCGGATGAAAAGGATTTGTTCGTCAGTGGATGGTCTTCAGCGTCATCAAATGGATCTAACCAAGAGATTTTTGTCCAGAGGTTATTCCACATTGAGTCAGCAGTCCAATTTAGTAATGCTAAATCCAGGGATTCTCTTCTCCAATACAATACTAAAACTCATAATGAGGAATCAGATGTATGTAGATTTGTCACCACTTATGGCAGGAATAGTGCCAATTTAGTAAATATTATTAATACTCATTGGAATATATTGAATTCTCATCCATTGTTGGAAGATTATCTCGAGAACGATGTTATTTTTCCTATAGGAAAGGCAAAACTTTAGGAATTTATTTTCACACTATAAAAACCAGGGTCATGGATCACACTCCAACTCAAAGAACACTTACTGGAGATAAACTTTCAGGCATTTATCCATGTGGACATTGCAGTTTTGTAACTATATTTTCAAAACTACTTCTTTCACTAGTAGGAACACTGGACAAATATGACATACAGTTTTTGGTAACTGCAGTTCAGACTGGATTATTTATCTTGCCACATGTACATGTCATGCATTTTATATTGGCCAGACAGTTTCGTGTCAGGATCTCTGAACACCTTGGTGACATTAGAAACAGAAGATTAACTAATGCACTATATAGACATGTTATCAAACATCCCACTGCCAAATTTACATTCACCATCATTGATCATATCATAGGAATCGATCTTTAAAACAGGTTGGCATGATATCCTAAATACCAAAGAAAAAGGTGGATCATTAAACTTGGGGGCTTTTCCTCCTGGATTAAATGATAAATTATAATTTGTAATTAACCAACACTTGCATTACGATATGTACTTATTTCTTATCAGGTTGCATTGCTTAGGTTTTGCATTTCAGCTCAATTTAGGATACTGTGGCTGGTATTCAACACCAGAATTCTTATAACCTGACTTTGTTTGGGTTTATTTTTGGGCATTTACCCTTTATTGTATGTCTTTATTAAGTTTGTTTATTATCATTGATATACCAGTATACTGTGTCTCTTTGGATTTTTCATTATAATCTGGAGATATGCATGCAACTCAGGCAAACTTTTTGTTTACTGAACTATGTATTTTCAATTACTTTTGCCTTGATTGTATTTTTCAATTACTTTTGCCTTGTTTGCATTTTTGACTTATCAGGAAGTGATGTCATTTAGATGCCTTAAAGAACATTATATAAGATGATGACTAAGTGCTTTTTGCTGACTACACTACTGATGAAAGCCTTGCTGCTGAAACCGGTCTAGTTTCAGTTTTATTAAACTACTTTTGAAGCTTCCTTGGTGCTGGCCTTTTTTCTGATTTTGGGTCCACCAACCTAACTTGCTAGCTCCTGTACACTACGTAGTTTGATTATGAGAAGAAAGTCAAAGTGACCCATTCAAGCATAATGCACACCTAAATCGACGGTGCAGTTGTTATGCAGTGGTAGACAATATTTTACTTAGTTTAAAACATTTTGCAGTCTGTCATATTTTCCTTAAACTACTTTAGTGCTGTCCTGTTTCATATGTAAAAGCATCATGGCTGGTTTCCTAAAGGAAACTGAAAAAAAAAATAAAATGAGGCATCAGAGAATGTTGTTACAAAATGATAGTTCAAAATAAATGTTTGAACATTTTGAACAATTATGATCTCATAATAAAATGTTTTACTGTAGTTATAAATAAGGAGTTCTGCACAAGTGTGAAAATACATTTAATACTATAAGCAGCACTGTGTACATTATGGAGCATGCATCAGTGAGTTTTTACTGATCTAGCCTGTTAGGAACACTGATAAGGACAGATACAATTTGTTACAGCAACAAATTAAAATGCTGGTAGGTTTACTGTGATCCAGTATAAGAATATAAACCAAATAGATTTTCCCTCAGGTAGCTGGCAAATGTTGGAGGTAAAATGAGGAAGAAAGAGGTACCTAGGAGCATATGTTTTCTGAGTGTAATGAGTTGGCAGACACTAAAACTCCCTATAACCCACGTGCTCAGGTCACTCCACAGCAACTACAAATATGACTCTGTCATTGTCCGTGTTGGTGTGAATGACCCGAGACATACCTCCCTGGGCTACATGAAGAGACATGGAAGAGCTCTCAGATCTTGTAGCCCTGGCAGGTATGACCCTAGCCCTGAGTAGCATCCTGTCATCGCTCAGAATGATACCGCAGTACAAGGACAAAATGATTGACTTCAACAATTGGCTAAGCTTCTGGTGTCATTCTAAGGGGATCCAGTATCTGTCTGCCTGGGACAACATGGTCGACAGACCACGATCCTTTGCCAGAGATGACCTGCACCTGTCACCCCTGGGATTCGGGATACTGGCTAAGGCTCTTGCTGCCCCTATAGTGCCTTTTTTAGGCAAGGTTGAAATGACAAATTCATCACTGTAACAAAAACAGGCAAGCAAAAACTGAGGGTAATGCTACTCATTGCTAGAAGTCTAAACTTCAAAATGCACTCCCTCGAGGCACTCCTTAAAATGCAGAATATCGATATCTGTGCAGTGACTGAGACCTGGTTCAAGGTTCCAGAGAGCACCTCTGCATTACCAGGCTATAACTCATACCACACTTTTTGGCCAGCTAACCTGGACCGGAACACCAAAGGTGGAAGTGTGTCCATATTCATTAAGGATATCCACACCTCCAGGCTAGTTGCTCAGCATAATGCATCCGAGATTATCCAAGTGCAACTAACTCTGGGCAAAACTGCAATCCAAATAGTAGCTTGCTACAGATCCCCCACCATGCCCCAGGATTCCCACTCCTCTTTTCTTGATATACTGGAAAATATTAGGGTTCAACCAAACACCCTAATAATGGGCAATTTCAACTACCCCCCCATTAACTGGGAAAACTACTCATGTACCAACTCCTTTGCTCAACGCTTTCTGGAATTCATAAATTCCAATGCCCTGGATCAACTTATCCACACCCCCACCAGGGGGCAACAATATCCTAGGCCTAGTCATTACCAACATGAATGACCAGTGTTCCACACCTGAAGTCAACTCCTCGTTGGTCAGATCCGACCATAAGCTAATCACCCTAGATATCCACATCCTGCCCCCCCACCCCATTCAGGAAATCATGGTAAAAAGTTTCTCCAAAGCCAACTTCATGCTTCTTAAGACAGAAGTGGCAAACTTCATGACACCCACTCAGATGGACAATACAGTTACGACTGCTGAGTTCTACACAGATGCACTCTATAAGCACTTACATGAGTGCATGGATTGTGCTATCCCAAACAGAACCAAGATGCTATCCTCCAAAAAAAGGAAGCCAATCTGGTGGTCCCCTGTCATAAACAAAGGAAGCCAATCTGGTGGACCCTGACATAAACAAACTCTACAACAGAAGGAAGAAACTGTTGCAAAAAGAGTAAAATCCCATGAATGGAGGAGTTCTCTGGTCAGCCTCAGTAAGAAGCTGAGATCCCTTATAAGATCCTCCAAAGCTAGCTATGAAAACAAAATTGCCACTGATTCTAGGGACAACCACAAAGCATTTTATAACTATGTCAAGAATCTCAATGACAACACCCAGATCTGCTCTGAGTTGCAGCACAAGGGCATGAAAATTACAGAACCAACTGATATTGCCAATGTCCTGGCAGATAGGTTCAGTGCTAACTTAAAGCCCCTAAAGGGCCCATATCTATACAGGAAGAATGCAGAGTCCGTGTAATCACAACTATGCAGGTAAAAGATGCACTCTCTAAAGCTAAAAACACAGCATCCATGGGACCGGACAACATCCCAGGCTGCGTTTTACACGAACTTCAGAATGAACTGGCTCCCCATCTAAGTGCCATGTTCAGTCATGGTCTCACATCAGGCTTTGTGCCCACTGAATGGTGCACAGCAACAGTTATCCCACTCCACAAAGGGGGAGCCACCACTGATCCTGGGAACTATCACCCTGTTAGCCTAACAAGCCTGGTCTGTAAGGCTATGGAACGTATCATCATGGAACTCATAAACAAAGACATTGGTAACCTCCAAACTCTGGACCCCACCCAGTTTGGGTTTGTGAAAGGCAAATCATGCCTCCTGAACCTGATCAACTTCTTTGAGGCAGTCACCAAAGCTGTAGACGAGGGTAAGGTGGTTCACACAGTCTATCTTGACCTCGCCAAGGCTTTTGACACCATCCCCCATTCTGGGATTATAGCTAAACTCACTAAACTAGGTATAAATCCCTATGTCACAAGATGGGTTGCCAGTTGGCTCACTGACAGACCCCACACTGTAAAAGTTGCAGACTCTAAATCTGACTTCAAACCAGTGACAACTGGAGTACCACAGGGTTCAGTCCTGGGACCTCTCCTGTTTGGTATCTATTTATCTGAAGTACAGGCTAACAAC
Organism: Protopterus annectens; assembly: GCF_019279795.1. NCBI lineage: Eukaryota > Metazoa > Chordata > Ceratodontiformes > Protopteridae > Protopterus > Protopterus annectens. The sequence continues at coordinate 1,827,040,131 of NC_056741.1, forward strand.
AGAAGGCCTTTGGTTAATGAAGTTTGCAGATGACTGCAAACTAGGAGCCATAGTTGAGTCCCAAATTGATGTGGACATCCTACTGAAGGGTCTCACTGAGACAGATGCCTGGTGTCAGAGCCATGGCCTCAAGTTCAGTGCCAAAATGTGCATTGTCATCCCCTTTGGTAAAAACTTTGTACCCATGAACTACCACATAGGCAGCAGTCTACTTAATGCCGAATGTGTGATAAGGGACCTGGGGACCCAGGTGGACAGTAGTGTCTCCTTTGATAATTACATCGCCACAGTAGTCAGGAAATCCTTCTACATGGCACACCTCATCACAAAAGGATTCTCATCTAGGAAAAAAGAGGTCATTGGTCCCCTCTACTCGACACTCATTAGACCCATTATAGAGTACAACACCCCTTTTGTAATGTACTTCACAAGACATATGCAGCAGCTGGAATGGCCACAGAAGTACCTCACAAAGAGGATTACTGGCCTCAAACAGATGCCCTACAGTGACCGTCTCAAAAAACTCCAGCTTTACGCTGTAGCATATCACCTACTCCGAGGTGATCTCTGCCTAACATATATAGCTATGTCAAACCCAGAGCTGTTGGACATGCTACACCTAAAGAAATCCCAATCCCTCCGAGCTACACACTCTGGGGACCTAAACCTTGTCACCACAATAAACAGGACATGCTGGAGGGATAGATTCCTGTCCCAGAGACTTCCCATACTCTGGAACAAGCTACCCATCTATGTCAAGCAAAGTTCCTCATTAGCACTCTTCAAGAAAAATCTTGATAAGTGGATGGGAAATAGGAAATACACCCCGGGGATCACTTCTGTGGCTCTGCTCAGCAGGGGCACAGGAAAATAACTTTCTTGGGTGGCATAAGCCAGGGAACCTTGGGCCGATAGCCTAGTACCTACCTATGAGTACTCTGTCGGGAATACTGGGTGAGCAAATCAGTGTAACTAAGGACATTATTATAATTATTATTTTTTCTTTTTGAGCTGGGATACATGATCTGAATTACTTAGACATAGTAAGGCCTTGCTAAGTTTAATTCTGGTAGCTGCCAAAAAAAACAATTACTGGAAAATGGAAATCAAAGTTTAAACCAACCATACTTCGAGTAGTGAATATTGTAACAAAGATAAAAGAACAGAAAATGGGATCTTTAGAGAAAGGTGTAACTAAATTACACAGAAATAAAACTGGAAACTGGGAACAATGCATGCAAAAAAATGTTTTGGAGGAAGAATGAGGTTTAAGAGAAGGCATAAATTGAATAATTTATGTACTTTTGGATCAATTTATACTGTCTAGAGCAATATACATGATGCATGTTTGTAAATGTTAACTTATTCATTTGGTTTGATTACTTTTATATAAATGCAACTTTGCCTGTGTCACAAGTAATAATTCAATAAACATGTTAAAAAAAGAATATAGACGGAATACCTTAGACAGGTAGATATCAACAGTTTGAAATTTTTTATTAATGTGTTTTACTACAGCAGATGAAGTTCTAGTAAAGAGTATTAAACACACTTATCTGGTGATGTAACAGCTATGCTATGGTAAAAGACTTACTTATTTAATTTTACATTTTCACCCCAGCCATTAACCATACTTTTTAGGTTAGTCATGCTTGTTATGTTAGTGACATTTATGTTGTTACCATTGGTGATGTTGCCCAGTATCACTGAAAGAATCTCAAGGTGGACATTAAGCTGAACATCGGGGAAAAAAAGAAAAGGGTAGTTATAATACTGATTGTTAGATGGGCTCTAGTAGTCATGGAAAATGAAAACAAGGTAATGGTAGATTTGCGGTGGTAAGGGGTTATTGACAGGGGAGGAGGATTATGCTGGCATGTTCTTATATTCCACCAAAAACAGTTATGGAGCTCAAAAGAATTTTGAGAGAAATAATCAACTTTCAGCAGGGATGATTATTTATGGGTGTGGACTTGACCTGACTTACAATAGTGAGGTTGATCTGGGGATGTAGAAAGGAAAATATAACAAAAGTGAGTAGATTTCTGAACAAATAGATGAGAATTTCTGATATGAAACATGAATAAAGTAGAAGAAACAAAGAATGAAGTTACATATTACTCCCCAAGATGCACAAATGGGCTAGACTAGATAGAAATTATATCTCATAGGAACATGTGTATTTAATTGCAAGCTTACAATAATTAGTTCAGATCGTGCACCAATAAAAACTATGATAAATATGCAGTTTATTTAAGTAAAAATAAGACATTGTCACTCTAACTTTTCTATTAGAGTAATTTAAGGAATGGGTAGTGGAAATAATCTGAGAGTTCAGACAGAAATTCAGAGGGATTGGAATAAAAGAGAAAGAGATATGGGAAAACGTAATAGAAATTATTTAGAGGAGTTGATATAGGTTAACGTAGTATAGAATAACAGGAACCTCGGAGCTCAAGAGGAATAGCAACTGTATAGTGATAAAGGGAAAATAAGGGATTATTTGAATAACATACATGAGTTTAGAAAGGTTACTGATAAGCAACTTTTTGATGACTTCAGAGCAAAAAACTTTTATCACAATGACTTGGGCAAAAAGTAGAGAACTTGTAACAAAAAATAAATAAATATAACTAGAGGTCCTATAGAGGTATTAGAAGTATTTCAGGAATTTGTATAAAGCAAAGGAAAGTGGAAACCAAGAAAAGGCATAAATGAAAATATTTACAGAAGACTTAATTATGCCATGATTAGAGTCTGATGAGGCTTGTATAGCTAAGAGATGAAGGGATGAGATAGTTAAAGTGATGTATAGTCAGTCAAGAAGGAAATCTCCAGAAACAGGTGGTATTACTGAGGAAGTTTGGAAGTTGGGAGTAATAAATATTTGGAAGGTTTTAACAATATTTAAAAAAAAGGGGGGGTACCAGTATCTTGGAAGGATGCTGTGGTGCCTGTATTAGCAAAAGATGATAAAGACCATTCAGAACAAGTTTCATATAGACTCATTTCAATTTTAACGCATACGTATAAAGTGTGTATGTCTATATTAGCTAAGAGAATGGCAGAAATATTACTGAATTGACAAATATGGATCAACGTAATGTTGTGGAGGGGAGCAAATATCTTACAGTATTACTAGAACAGTGATGATTCAGAGGGAAGTTGGATGTAAGAAAAGGCCACTGTTATTAGTAGGTCTTGATGCATAAAAAGTATTCAACAGAGTCACCTGATATTTCATGAGCAGGGCAGTGACACCATTTGTATTCCTTGGTAGAATAATATGGTTTACCATGCTGCGGTAGCGTTGTCGCCTCACAGTAAGATGCTGACCGGTTCGACTCTCAGCTAGAGCGTCTTTTGCGTGGAGACATGCGTGAATGGGTGTATCTTCGTTGAAGGTTGTGCGTTAGGGCTGGCAACTCAGCACGTAAAAATTAACTGCCAATCATTAGCGGATCGGAGTTCTGCTGTGGCGACCCCTAACCGGAAAAAGCCGAAAGACACAACAACAACAAGGGAGATCCATGAAGGTTTGGAGGCAAAACTTAAGGTGGGAGGGTTCTTCTTCGACAAGCTATTTGTATAGAGGAGCAAGGTATAGAGTGCCCCCCCCCATTTGCTTTATATTTACAACAATTAACAAAGAAAATAAAGTACTCAAAATTCAAGGATATAACTTGTACAGTAATCATGAAATGTTAGCTTTATTTGCAGATTATATTATTCTGTACTTGATTAAGCCAGAAAATTATATTTCTGTGTTGTGGAACATTTTGAGGCAGTTTCAGGATATAAAATAAATGAAGATAAAACAAAAACAAAAGCTGCACAAGTAAACTATGTATCCAGATAGGAATTGGTTCAGTAGTACTCATATTTATGGGGGCAAAAGATGAATTATTTAGATGTGGATAGGGTTCTATTCCTGCAGCTAAAGACATGTGGAAAGAAGCTAAACAAAAGATAATACAAAGACTAAGAAGCTGGCAGCTATTGATTATAGATATGGATAGTAAGATGCAAGCAGTGAAAATGTTTCTAGTCCATTTAGTTTTATATACAGGTCAGGCATATTTTTTATCAGCCAGAGGAGAAGTTGAGGCTTCCAAGTATGCAACAAAATCCAGAATATTTTGGGATCTTTGGAAGTGTTTGCAAAAATATTTTGATATCTCAGGTAGATTTCAGAAAAATTTTCCTACATTAGATAGCAAATGCTGGAGATAGAATGGGAGATAGAGAATTGGATTACATATTTTAGGAATGTAACGAGCTGGCAAATTTTAAAAATTATCTGGAGACCACATTGCCAGAAAAGTTAGGGGAGCAAATGGTATTAACTAAGGAAATGTTTCTTTTGAGTTGCAATATAAGATCTGAATTACCAGGCCTTGCTAAGTTTAATTCTACTGACTCCAAAAAAGCAATTGCTAGTAAATGGAAATTGAAATCTAAACCAAATGTGAATGAAGTACTGAATATTGTAAAGGAGATAAATGAACTGTGGATGAGATCTTTAGAAAAGGGAAGAAGCAAGTTGCATAAAAATACATGGAAATTGTGGAAACAATGTATGCAGAATAATGTTCATGTGGAAGAGAGGAGGAGAAGTAGAATTTAAGGGAAGGCAGGAATTCATGAAACATATCTGACAGAGTAAATTAAAATTGTGAAAAAGAAAATCTGGATATATATTGCATGGAAAATAAGTAAGGTTATGATTTGTTTTCTTTTCTATTAGTGTATATTTACCAATTACACTATTAAAAAATGTCTTGTTTAATAAAGATGTTACAAAAAAAGGCCATTTTGCTCCCTAACACCCAACTCTCTCCTCCGCCAAAGAACAAATGGGCTGGAGGGCTCTTGTTCTGATGAAGGAATGAATGGGTCAAATAAACAGTGGAAGGAAATGCAGTTTATCCAGTCATGGGGATTCACAAATAAAGCAGTAGAGACCTACAGTCAAACAAGTATATATATTGAAATATAAGCCAAGTATATAAGCCAAGCATATAGACAGATGTTTAAATAAAATGATATGTTTGTAGAACATACTGGGAATCTGAGATGTACAAGTGATCACAGTCTGAAACTTTTTCACCAGAGTGCACATAAAAAAAATGAAGCTTCTCTATATATGATCAACTGTCATTTAACTGGATTGTAATTGGCAGAGCACAGGTAGCTGAACTAACTTTTGACCGTTATCTTATATCCTTGCCAGGCAGACACTATCAAATTATTGATCAGATGTTGTCTTTTTTCATCTGATTCAACATGTAGGTTGTCAGATCCAACCTCAGTTCCTTATACCAAAGCTTTGGATCTGAGAGCTCTGACTCTAGTCTTACCCACAATTCACCTCTCCTGCTTGAATTGCCTCAGATCTCATTTGCTGCCTGCCCAACCAGAAGTGTGGACCAATAGCTCCATTACCTTTCACAATAAGTGAAACTATTGTTCCTCCCTTTTCAAACTTTTTGGCTTTTAGGTTTGAGTAATGTTAGGTTCTTTGTAGCAGTTAATGTTAGATTATTGTGGAATTTCAAGTTTCTGCTGTGTGTTCTTAGGATTAGTGCTAGTTAGATACTTTAACTGCAATTTCAATATCTTGTATGAATACATACATATACATACATACATACTTATATCTATATATTTATTATTTTTTTCATCTTCTAATTTCAACTGGCTTCAAGAAGTATTCCTGTTATGGGAATAAAACATCACTTCAAGATCCACATTTGCAGTGTGCTTACTATTTGGGGCCTTCCCACTTGCAGGATTCTTGCTCAATTTGTGCTGTGTTCAGCACCAGAGAACTCCAAGGGAGAACAGAGAAACTTATTTTAAAAGGGCTTCCCGCACAGCCAGAGTCCCAAATGTGTTTTGCCCCAAAAGTACCCTCTACTTCTCCTCCCTCCGACAGAAAGTGAGACATGGAAAGGGAAAGGTTTAAAGAGAAGGAAAGAAAAGGACAGAGACAAAGCAAGAGACAAGTCTGGAGCCTAAGGTTTTGAAGCAGTCAGATCTTACTGTCTGTAGGATCTAGACTCCCATCCCCAAAAATTTCATTTTCACTGAGGCCCATTAGCCCTAGTGTTCACTCACTTATCTTATAGCTAATACCTTCAAAGCCTTCTTGGTTAGCCTCACGCTTGACATCTTGTTGATCAATGAGGAGTCTCACCAAATTCGACGTCAGCTGAATGATGAGGAGGCTTTTGAGGGCTCATATTCAGCTGGGAGCCCTCTTGGTCCCTTAGGAAAGGACGAGGATCAGTCTCTTCCACTCCGACTGTTTGACTTCCCATGCCATCTCCATTTTTGGATCTGGTGTATGTTGGATCCAACCTACCCATGGTGCTTTGGAACTGATAGCTATGGAAACTTCGTCTTGAACATCTTCCCTCACTCACTCTACACCAATGCACTCAATCAAGTGGAGTCCCACAATCAGAGTGTCGGTGTTGGAGCACTTGGGGCTTCTGCCCTAGACAGATCAGTTCTGAGGTCCTTCTTAGAGCATTCAGTCATCGGAGTCAAAAGGGCTACTGCTTTCAAGGCCATGGAGGGGCCCTTAACCTGACAAAAATGACTGATACATGCTCAGAGTTTAGATCCATTGAAACTACCTATTAAAACTGCTCCTACTTCCTCTCATTCTCATAGTCAGGGACAAATGGACCCTATAGGCATTCAAGCCCCATGTCCAATTCTGATGTGCCTGCTTTAGAAGTTCTAAGGCATATCCACCAGAAGAGGACTTGCAAGAGGAAGCATATTGACTCATCTCCTGTGTCTGTCACTGAAGACACCAATTTAGATGAGAGAGAAGACTCACCAAGATCTCCCATGAAGACGTTTCCTTTGGAGACATCCTTGAATTGATGAAATGGGGGGGTGAGTCCATTGAAACTCTTCCTTCTTATGAGTCACTGTTTCTGTAAGCTTTTGGGTCTGGCCCTTCAACGTCCTTAGTGGTCCCTCCTCCAAATGCCTTAGTCAACCTCATTGTCCATAAAGCCTGGAAGGAACATGATGTGGCAAAGCCCATCCTGAAGAAACTGAACAAAATTTAGTCCCTTCCCCCCCCAAAAAAAAAAAAATTGAGCCAAGGGTCCTCTGTAGATCCAATGGTGGCAGCAACAGCCACAAAAAAGGAGCTGTCCAAAGAAAGCTCCTCTGTCCATCTCTCTATCAGGGAGTTGAGAGCACTGGACAGACTGGGGAAATGGACTTATGTTTCAGCCACTGTCTTCTTCGTGCACTGAATGAACTACATGGCACATCTGGCACAGCTCCAGAGGGATTTCATCAAGAAACTTTCAAATTTCCTTATGGGTGACCGTTGGATATCCAAAAGTCTGTGAATACCCAGTTGTCTACCCTACAGTCATCATCAAATGTTGCCATGAAACTGCTATCTAATGCAGTAGATGGTGCAACCAGAGCAGCCAGCACAGGTATTACTATGCAACGTCATGCCTGGATGCAGCTCTGCAATTTTACAGAAAGCTTTAAGACATCCTTCATAAATGCCCCCTATGATGGCTTCACTTTAGTTGGACCAAAAGTCAAGAATAAGCCCACCAGGAGTGAGCAGAATGGTAACACCATGTCTGCCATTGGAATCTGTTTTTCAACTCCTCAGAGATCCTTCGGTTCAAAAATTATCAAGGTTTTCACAAGAACACTTCACTGGATAGGCCTCTCAGTGGCAGAGACCGAGGCAATTCCATGGGACGCTGCCCACATGGTAGAGGTGGTCTGCAAACTGAAGGTTTCTGTGGCCCTTTCACTGAGAAACCTTATCAGCATCCTTGAACACTTGCCCAACTACTGCACTCAAGGCAGTCGGGGATGCTTCCCCTTACACCCTCTAGCCTGGCAAAAATATAATTTCAGATTCTTGGGTGCTAAGGATCATTACCAGTGTTATACAATACTGTTTTTAGAATCCCCAAAGATGAAACAAGATTCCCAATACTCCACCAAATCAACTGGAATCTGCAGCAACAGAAATGTCAAGGTTGCTGGACAAAACAGCCATCCAGATGGTCCCCCAAGACCAACTAGGATCTGGAGTCTATTTGTTTCTTTTTAGTTCCAAAAAAGACAGGGGACCTAAGACCAATATTGGATATCAGCAATCTAAATCCATTTGTAAAACAGGCAAAGTTCCAAATGGTCACAGAATCTATTCTACCTCTGCTAAGGAAAAACTATTGGATGTACTCTGTCAGTCTCCAGGCCCCCTACTGTCTTATCACGATCCAGAGGCAATCCAGGAGATTCCTCCATTTCTGTGTGGGAGCCAATCATTATTAGTTCAGAGTGCTGCTTTTCAGTCTCACCACAACCCCCTTGGTTTTCACCAAGAGAATGGCAGCCATGGCAGCCTATCGTAGGATCCAAGTATTCCCATATCTAGATTACTGGGTTTTAACTGCTATCTCCAGGGATCTATTCCTGACACATCAGTCATTCCTGTTACAACTGACAATTTACCTGGACATTTCTGTAAACAGCAACAAAAGCAAGTTACCTCCTACTCTATCTGTAGAATTCATAGGTTGACAAATGGACACTGTACATCAGATAGCAAAACTTTCCTCAGCACGAGTCAAATCAATTAGATCTGTAGTTCTTCAGGTGATAAATCATCCCAGATCCCAGGCTCAACTCATCTGAAGCCTCCTAAGTCTAATGGCTTCCTCTATAGTGATAGTTACCTTAGCCAGATATCAAATGAGAGAGTTCTACAGTAGACATTACCTGTACAGTGGTAACAAAAACTACATCTCCTTAACTACAGAGTACAACTCATGCTGGTCTGCAGGGATCACATTCTGTGGTGGATTTCATCCAATTCAGTAACTCAGAGCAGATGCTTCCTTCCTCCGATACCCAAAGTCACAGTGACCATGGATGCTTCTCATTTGGAGTGGGGCATTTTGAAATGAAGACAGTCCAGGGAACATGGTCTATGATAGAGGCCAAACTTCACATTAGTTTCTTGGAGTTGAGTGTTGAGGTGTTTGCCATATACTCAGACAATATGTCAGTGATTTGGTACTGTACATCAGCAAGCAGGGTGGAACACGATCATACCCTCTTTGCCGAGAAGCCATGAGAATTTGGCACTGGGAGATGTCTTCAAACCACTTTCTAGTAGCAACACACATACCTGGGATGTCCATCATCCTAGCAGACAAACTAAACAGAACTATACTATTTCCTCATGAGTGGTCTCTCAACAAAACAGCAGTAATGGAGATTTTCAGTAGCTGGGGCCAACCTTGCTGCAACCTTATTGCTTCATACCTGTCTTCATCCCTCCACAGGGACAGTCTCTGAGAGATGCTGTAGTTCATCCTGGCTCCCAGATCTCCTTTATGCCTTTCTACAAATTTGTCTTATCACCAAGGTCATTTAGAAAACTGTGGAGTGCAAGACAAGGGTAATCCTCATTGATTCCTTCTGGCCTCAACAAGTATAGCTCCCCTTTCTTTGGCCTCATCTAGTTCACCCACCATGGGTTACCTCTACTGGACCGCAAGACCCTAAAGCTAATCACATGGTTTCTCCAATTCTAACAATTACCAGGCTTTCTTCCCCAGTAGCCCATATCATATCTTCCTCTCAAAGAAACTCAGTGAAAAAGACTTACAAGAGCAAATTGAAGCATTTTCCATCTAGGCATCTTCTAAGGGACTAGACTCATTTTCAGCACCTTTACCAATAATTTTGGAGTTTCTTTCAGAACTTTTCATGGCTGGGTCAAGTTACTCTACAATTAAAGTACAATTAGCAGACATTCCATTTCAAACTCTCACAGAGGGCTCAACAATGTTTCTGTTGTTCCAATAGTAAAAGAAGAGGATTAAAAAAGACAAAAAATGGTAGATTTATAGTACTAAGGTGCTACTGGCAAGGGAGGAGGATTACACTGGTATGTATTTATATTCCACCAAAAACTGCTACAATGGAGCTTAAGAAAATTCTGGGAGAAATAATCAGCTTTCAGCAAGGAATATTACTTATAGGTGGAGACTGGAATTTGATTTGCAATAGTGAAGAAGTGCCTGGGGGCCCAGAAGGGAAATATAACAACGGAGGCTAGATTTTTAAAGAAATTGATACAATATTTGGCATGGAATATTTGAATTCAGTACTAGGAGTTTGGAGTGAATTTACTTATTATTCCCCAAGATACAAAAAAACTGGGCTAGGCTAGACAGAATTTACATTTCACAAGACTGCGTGCATTTAATTTAAGGTCTTCATATGCATCCAATAACTATTTCATTTCAGATCATGCGCTAATAATAACTAAAATAAAAACACAGGGTAATGAAATAAAAATGAGATGCTGGTGCTTTCAACCTATCTGTTGAAAAGAGAGGAATTTCAGGATAATAGAAGTTATTCAAGATCTATTTGAGAAGATGATTTCTTCTGAAAATGTAGCTAGGGAGTGGAATAAAATTAAACTAGAGTTTAAAATAGCAAACTCCAAAAAAAACGAAAACAGAAAGACTCCAAACCAATAATGCAAAAAAACGGGTAGAAGCAAAACCAGTAGTACACCAATGAGAATGAAAGATTTATTATAATGTTAAGCGCTTTTCGTTTGCTCTTTCCACAAACTTCATCAATTTAAAAAAACACAGTCAGGGTATATATATATACCTTCCTCAGTTTGAATAACAAATTAATTGAACAAATTAGTTAATTAGACAAGCAATTGACATTTACAAACTGACATGCTTCTTTCTTTTAAAAGTTCCAAGACTATCCACTGAAAATTAAAATTGAAATTGAAAACATTAATAACAGTATTAGTGAACATTTAAAATCACGTTCATGTAAACTGTTACCATGATGAACTGTAATACTAATAGTCTGAAAATGTGTCCTTAGAGGTTTAAATATTAATACTGATATTATCATCCTCCCAGGAGATAAGGGTGGGGCTGTGGTTATTATGGATGCCAGTTATTACTAGAATGAAGGAAAGGGGCAATTGTCCAATCCTATGCATTATATAAGGATGTCGACAGACCCCACCCCAAAATTTAAGGAAGAAATTGATCTTTTTCTGCAACAGGCGGTGGAGGAAAGTATTATCAGTATACAGGTAAAACAACATCTTATGGTTAAGGATCCTGCCCAACAGTACCTTCACCTGTTGCCCAAAATTCATAAAAACATAAATCAGCCTCCTGGAAGGCCAATTGTTTTAGGGAGGGGGTCCTTAACTGAACCCATATCAGTCTTCCTGACTCGATATTTACAACCGTTATTACCTTATATCAGGACGAGGTTGAAGGATACTATAGATTTCTTGCAAAATATTTCTGAATCACAATTGGAGCCCAACTGGCTCATGTGCACATTGGATGTCAAATCCCTTTATACCAGCACCCCCCATTGGGCGGGATTACAAGCTTTAGATTATTGGTTGAATAAAGTTAATTTATACCCGCCTGGATTCAACACCCTCCTCACTTGTCTTACTGAACATGTCTTGACCAAGAATGTCTTCTATTTCAGGGGAGAATGTTATTGGCAACAAGGAACAGCTATGGGGGCTTCATTTGCCCCAATATACGCGGACCATTTTATGGGGTTTATAGAAGATCAGATTATATATGATGAAATGCATAACATTTTTCTTCCTGAAATAGATATTTGGAGGCGTTTCTTAGACAAATGTTGGATGATTTGGAGAGGGGGTGTTGAATACCTGATGGAATTTTTAGAATATCTAAATGAGAATCGGTGGGGGATTGAATTCACTGTTACATATCAAATTACAGAGATTAACTTTTTGGATGTTAGGATTTTGCTCCAATTGGATGACAATTTGAGTAGTTCAGTTTATAGGAAGTATCCACAGTATAACAACATACTTTATGCAACCAGTATCCATCCTAGGCACACTATCGATAACATACCAAAATCACAATTTCTAAGAGTAAGGAGAATGTGTTCTTTGGACAGTGATTTTCAGCTAGCCCAACAAGTTCTTGTGGCTAGGTTTTTGAATAGGGGATATAGGACATCGGATGTGCTTCAAGCCAGTGTTTGGGCTACCAATTGTGACAGATTAAATTTGTTGAAATACAAAGAAAAAAGGGCAGGATCTAAATCCATGAGGTTTGTTAAGACATTTGGCAGTAATATTAATTTGTTAAAAAAATGTAATCAACGAACATTGGAACATACTAAACGCCAAGGAGGAATTGGGCCCAGTTTTATCGGATAGTTGCCAGTTTTCTTTTAGGAGGGGCAAAACATTAACATCTCATTTTTCCCATTATAAAAGGATATCAACAAGCTACCAAGACAAACAACAGTTGACCATTACGGGGGATAGACTTATTGGGTCTTATCAGTGTGGCCATTGTAGTTTTTGTTAATACATGTTTAAGACTACAGTCTTTAGCAGTAAAAATACTGGCCGAATGTTTGATGTAAAATTTTTTGGCAACTGTATTCAGGATTGGGTGGTATATCTGGCGACTTATCAATGCTCTGCCTTTTACGTAGGGCAGACATCTAGACAGCTGAGAATGTATTTCAGAACATCTTGGTGACATACGTCACAACAGACTTACAAATGTCCTTTATAGACATTGTCAGACTCATACAACAGCCAGTTTTAAATTCATTATTATTGATCAGGTTAGGGGCAATAGGCTATTCAAACAGGGTTGGCATTCCATTTTAACAAATAAAGAAAGAAAATGGATTATTAAATTGGGAGCGCTATTTTATCCAGGACTCAATGACAAATTATGAATAGTAAACTTAATGTAAAATTCCAAGTAAGAAAGGGAAAATATGTGGATATATCTTATTTTGTTACTATATTGTATGATAGATGACAATTTCTTGTGCACTTCTGGGTGTTTATTTTATTAAGGAAGTGCGATAAGGTGTGAAATACTTTAATAACTCAAATGACTCAAAACAAACTACTCAACTCTTCACCAAAGAGGAGAAAACATACTACTTCTCATCATCATCAACAGGAAAAGCAATGGAACAAGAAGAACGAAAGCCCCCCTCACTGGGTTGAATCCCCACACAAGAATAATCTCAGTATACTCATCCACACCTAACACCCCAAAAAGAATGTTCAAAGACACAGTGAAATTTCACTTCCAGATTGTGGATTCAAACCCATCTCGAGAGAGGCCAAAGCCTCTTGTTACCAGAACCTCTGCAACTCTCCACAGTCTTCCAGCACCGAACCAGCCATAATTTCATGGGACCAGTAAAAACAACAGGGCCCGAAGCACAGGAAAGAAGCCATGGATAAGCCCTCTCCATAACAAATGCTGACAACAAGCATACTAAGGACTGCACATTAATAAGGCAACCTACCAAAATCCCACTCACAATAACCCCAAGAATAAGCAAAAACTAAGCCAAAAGCAAAAAAAACAAAACAAATTTGTAACAAAGAAAGAAAAAATAAGAAAACCAAGGAAAAAATAAGGAAGCAAAAGAGGAAAAATAAGAAAAGGGCAAAAACTCCGAAATATATTGAGACTAGTACTCAAAAGATATGGAAGAGGAAAGATTCCAACAGACATAGAAAACTACTAAAAAGAGACTGAAGATGCCAAAACTACACTCCCCAATGTAAAGATTGCTGATCCTGCAGATTGTAAGGAACAACTCCCCCAACAGGTCAGTATCAACTTTCTCTCTCCAAGCCATGAGATATCTATACCCTGCGACAGGCCCCCTCCAAAGCAAACACTCAAGTGAAACTGACCTGATGGTGCAAAAAACTGTGTGCTCAACGAACTCGATACAGGCCGGACTCCTGATCGCACACCACTCAACGCTTTTAAACCCACAGCACTTCATGCCTCCAATCTGAATCTACCTCGACCCTCATTACCTCCTTCCAGTGGTGGCGTCAAGCCCCCATCTGAAAGCCATGGCCCACATTCATGACAAGCCTTATCTGCAAAGCCACCATTAGCTCACTGCAACTTTGGATCACAAAGACAGAGTCAAAAATTAAAACTGCTCATAAACAGATCTTGACTTTTCCAAACTTTTTGAACATGTCACCAAAGATCAAGGGAGTGAATATGCCACTACTTTGGCTTGATTTTTTCAAAGTCCACCAAAGCTAGGCAGTTGCAAATTATTTGGCAGATCATACAGCAAACTTCGACACTTTTGGAAACTTGAAAAACAAAAATGTTGCAAGGCACCACAACCACAGGGTCAGCCAACAAGGGTCAGAGATGTATCGCGGTCAGGCTGCAAACAGCCATGTACCACAGTGCCACAGGGTCAGACCTCCGTCAGGGCTCAGTCCTGGCGGGTACTCACAAACGACACCGGGACACGAGAGCTCAGCAGGAGGGTTAGATGAGACCTTCACATAAGGGTTATTTGCAACACAGAGACACACAGAGCGACAAATAAAGCAGATGAAACAGAAGCCTGGATAAGAAGAAAACAGTAAGGACAATGCCTAAAGTTAAATGCCCAAAATAAATAAAATAACAAAAAACAGAAAACAAGGTTACCCTAAAAAACCAAAAAAATGTAATCTGCTGAGTACAGAAGAGTTATCAGCTGCCAGGGGTTATCCAGGGATAGTGGGAAGCAGTCTTACCCATGTAGCTCAAGTAAGTAGGAAGAAGAAGTAACCCATTGGACTGTTCATGAGTTAGGTCTCTTCTCATGAATCAAAGGAGGTCATGAGTCTCTCTATACTCATCACCATCAGGCCAATGATCATCCCCATCATTGATTATCAGAAATGTGTATCTGACACTCACTGGACACCACAAGGACCCGACAAAAAGTTAACTGGGTCCCAAACAAAGTTCTCACCAGGCCTCGACTCTGGCCCCAACAAAAAAACTCGCCTCCGACTCTGTTGACTCAGCCGGCCTTTGCCCAGAACCTTTGCCCGGATCAACCTTGCTGGCCATACACCAGCATGACCTGAAAATACTCATGACAAAAAAATCTAGATCCGTCAGGAATCCAAAGAGGAGAGACTTAAACCTCGATTAAACTGATGGGGCGTGCCTGGAGGATCATGTGCTCACTATGCTGTCATCAAAAAATCCAGGTATATGTGAGTCCAATAAACTCCAGCTCCTTGTGATTCAGAGAGAAATGACAATGGATCTGGCAGAGAAGATATAGATAGGATGGAGGGCAGTGTCACTGCTCAACAGAGGCACAGCAAAATAATGGGTATAGTTCCCCATGTACTAAAGGGGGGGTGGCGTAAGCTAAAACTAGCTAGCTAGGCTTGTAAATGCCCTTGGGCAGATAGCCTAGTATGAACCTATGAACCTATGAACCTATAAATTATAATTTCTTGTATATTTCTTGGTGATTATCTCATTAGGGAAGTGATGTCATAAGGAGGGATATGGATGTTATAAATGGATTGTGGGGAATGATTGTTTCATCACTGAAGAAGGCATGGTGCCGAAACCGGTCTGGAACTAAGATCAAATAAATGTATTATTTCTGTGGAGTCCCTGGTGCTGGCTTTTTTCTTTTGTATATGGTTGGATCTGTTTATGCCTTGCACCGGTCGTACTTGCTAGCCGTATTTGGAGAGATTGTTCATATTTTCCCTTGTAATTTGATATTGATGCTCATAAATGGATACTTTTCTTTATTATGACATTCATATATTTTATCTTTTTACACTGTGTATATATTGTTTGTATATTCTGTGTGCTAATATCGGAGCTTTTCTCCTCGGGCCTCTACTGAAAATGGAAATACATCCAGCTAGACTAGCCCGGTTAACAAATGTAAAATAAAAAAAATAAATAAAATAAATTATTTTCCGAAGACTTTTTTCTGTTTTGCCTATATAATAAGCAAGGGAGCCCATGCATTTAGCAAGATATACTGATATATTACGCCCTTCGAATAACATTTCCCTTAACAAACCTAATTTTTGATTTAATATCATTTTCTAAAAGAAGTCCTCTCCCCTCTAAAATGTAAGGGCATTGATGCATAATCCACACTTGGTCATCCCTTTCCTATGAGTCCCCCCCCCCTTTCTCAAGGAGACATTCTGAGTTACACTTTCAAATTCCACTTTTAAATTTGGTGCTGTTTTAAAAGTAAATAATGCCTTAGTCCCTAAGATATGCCTATGTCTGAGATGCATAGCATACTTGACTGTAACTGCAAATGGAGTTGCCACTTGAAACCCCCTCTGTGATGTTGACTGCTTCAATGTGGTACAGAGGGTTGTCACAATGCAACAGCACTGCAGCTAAAAGCAAATCTGTACTACCTGCCATTCATGATTTAGAAAGTTCCTTGTGCAGAGTGTCATATAAACAATAGCAGGACATAAATAAAATATGCAAAAATAATGATGTCATGTATAGTAATGTGATGTGGGAATAGTTCTGTTGGAGCCTCCCAATATGAAGTTTGTTGGACCTCTAAATCCCTAACACTGGCCTTGGTTAATGCTATTTATTTATTTATTTATTTAATTAATTCCATCTCACTGGCTAAATCCATCTAACATTTTGCACACTGCATGCTAAAGGATTCCTGAGATGAGAAAGAAGCTTACTTGTGTTTACTGTCTCCTTCCACCATCATGCTGCCAAGAAAACTATGTGATTCTTTTTTTTTTTTTTTAATTTGGCAGATATAGTATTTTTCTTTAGGGAATTTATACAAGTGGGAGGGTAGAATTCTTTTTTTATAATATATAGCTTACACAGCTCAGCACAGAGAAGATAGTGACTGTGACTGTAGTGTTTTTTTTGTAGCTCTTTCTACAAAAAAAGCTATTTTTGTTCTGGAGTCAAAATGGCAGTTGACCCAAAAGGGTTATAGCTGTGAGCTATAGTGGTATGGGGTTTGCTTCTTTCAACACTCATTTTCCTACTGTGTGACCTTGAGCAAGTCACTTAACCAAATAGTACTAGGAATCTGGACTAGGCTCCTCACTGGTCCCCTGTTCTGTAAGCCTAGTAACTACCTAGACACGTGGTTCTGAGGGTTAATGTTACTTCCTGTGGTAAGAGGTTTGTTTCCTAGGCTTTCATTTGCCTGTGCTGTGACCTTGAGCAAGTCACTTAATTAGACAGTGCTTGTAGATATTTGGGAATTTGGGCTAGGCTCCTCAGTGGTCCCTTGGATTGCAAGTTGAGTAACTACTTATGAAGTGAACCATAGGTAATGTTTGATTTACAGTCAACACATACTGGTAACAACTGATCATTGTTCACTTTTCTGAATAATAATTCACTTTCATTGTATAATTTACTACACAGAACGGGACAAGAAACCATTATAAACTACACTTTTGCACCTACTAAATGATAAGTTTAGTCCAGAGAGAGGACAGTAAATGGACCAGCTGAATAGTCTTTGTCAAAGTGATGTGAAGCAATCATAACCTCTATATAACACAACAAACCTGCCTGAGCAATCACCCCACTGCTGTGTATAGTCATTAATCAAGCACATTGTCAGGTTGTGTCAAAATATGGACAATCTTTGTTTTGTTTGATTCTAACATATATTAATATATATATATATATATATATATATATATATATATATATATATATAACGTTTTTCACTATGTGTGAGATAATATATTCTAATGTTATCTCATTACAATCACATTTCTACTTTTTATTTGATTTGGCGCTATATATAAGGTTTTGTACTATGCCTTGTGGCCTATCAATAATATAGCCAATTGCACATTTAAAAAATAAATTATGTTTTTCGTCTTGCAGGGTCTGGGAGATTTCAGTGTACATGATGTTGATGTTGACCTGAGTGGAATTTCAGTTGCATTTTCTTCGAGTGAAGACACCACTGATGCTGGGAGTCGATGACAGTGGACAAGACTAAATTCAGTGGATGTAACTGGGTGCCATGTGCTACTGGACAGTTCTAGTCTAATCAAATGGACTTTACATTGACCTGTTTTATTTTAAATCCAGTGGATAAATCTATGTGCAGTCTTGTCCAAGTTCTGCACCTCTCAAGCAGAAGCCAAACTGATGTAAGGAGACCCGTCCTCAAACTGCCAATGTTTTAATGCAGGATATATTACATGCGTATTGATATCTATAAGTTTTTTTGTATTTTTTTTGCAATGAAACAGAAATGCCCATCATGACAAGTTTCAGCAGCAAAAACTTTCTGAATTCCTTGTCATTCAACTTGTAATTCTCTCATTTCTCTGCAGTTAAAACAAGCTCCCCATCCCTTCAACCTTGCTGCTTGGCATGGCCTACAGTCAGGTTTCTGTCCTGTCAGACAAAGAGACATGTCATAGTAATTCTAGAATCAATGAGAATATCTACTAGAAGAAAAATTGGCAGATAAGTGATTCTAGAATGCTGTACGACATTTCAACTTCAAGTATTAATGCTGAGCCCTGAAAAGTTTCTTTATATTGATTGTGTGACATTTTATAAGTGTGACTGTTATTTGATCACCACTGTTTTCTGTTTATTTCTACTTTTGAGATACCCTGTGTAACTGTAAAATTAAGGCTATTTCTAATTCACACAGGCATTCTAAGGCAAATTAGATAATTGGAAGTTATGTACTTACCATAAGTTGACATCTGTGTTGTCCTTTTTCATTCTTCCTCACTGATGGGTCACTGATCCGACTCAGCTGCATTTTTCAGACTTGGATCCCAGTCTCGAGTTCCTCCCTCTACCCACAATGCTCTACATCTTCCCCATTTTCCTCAGATTGAGTTTGCTGCCTTATTGCCTACTGAATATAGAGATAGAAACAGATATAAAAATATCAGAGGCTAAAATCAGGAACAAGAATGTTCCTGTATAGTCCATAGATCCTCTAGGAGTAACTAGGTTGGTGGAGGGTTGGCAGGGAAGGTGAGGAAGAATGAAAATGGACAACACAGATGCCAAGTTATGGTAAGTACATAACTTATAAATCTGATGTTGTCCTTTTCATTCTTCCTCACTAATGTGTCAGAGTCTCCAGCTACGTAATCCTTGGGTGGCCTCAAGGAAGGACATGCTGGAGCACTGTTGAACCAAAAGAAGCTCTACTTCTGGAGACAATGTCCAATTTATAATGCATCACAAAGGTATGAGTCTTTGACCAAGTGGCCGCTGCACAAATTTCATCAATCAATGTTCTGGAGGAGAAAGCAGATGATGTAGCCAAAGTTCTAGTAGAATGGGACCTAGGAGGGTGAGGCAATTCCAGAGAATTATTTGAATACATCACTGAAAAACAGTCAGTAAGCCATTTGGCCAGGGTAATTTTGTTGACTTCTTGACCTAAATGGTTAAGCAAAAAAGATGTATGAAGGTAGAAACATAGTTGTCTGTGCACGTCAAAAAGACATAAGACATATTTGCCCTTGTTAGAAAATTTTGGGAAGAAGACAGGCAATTGTATAGACTGATTAATATTATTCTCTGTAGCTACTTTAGGCATAAAGGATGAGTTGGTATGAAGGGACACCCTATCCTTATATAAAATAATGTAAGGTGGTTTGGATGATAAGAACTGAAGTTCAGAAATTTTCTTTGCTGATGTAATAGCTACCACAAAGATAGTTTTCCAAGAAAGGAATTTCATATCACAAGTGTTTGCTGGTTCAAAAGGTTTCTGAGTCAGGCCTTGAAGTATACATGAGATCCCAAGGAGAAGAAGGCTCCTTTTATAGGAGGTCTAAGCAGAAAAATCCTTTTCATGAATGCCTTGCATAGTCTGGAAGTAGAAAGGGAACAAAAATCATTTCCAATGTGAAAGTTGGATATAACTGCCAATTGAAGTTTTATAGTGGAAAATCTAGCTCCTTCCTTAAAATGAGACATTAAGAAAAAGAAGGATGGCTGAAAAGGGATCAATATTGTCTTTGGAAGCCCATGTAGTAAATATTTTCCATTTGATTCTATAGACCTTCTTCGTAGATGCATTTTGGGATGCTAAAACTATATCACAAACAAAACAAGTGAAGCAAGCCTGGACCTTACTACAATCACTGGAAGTGGAGAAACCATGCAGTTAGCTTGAGGATGTAGAGATTGGGGAGCTGACTCTCTGACAGGTGAGATAGGAGGTCCTGGATGGGCTCTAGAATCCAAGGAGGATATTTTAGGTGTGACCAGAGAAAGGTGAACCAAACCTGATGAGGCCAAAAGGGGCAATAAGGATGACTGAAGTCTTCAACCTGCTGGCTTACTGCAGGAATTTCAGAATCAAAGAAAGCAAAGGATAAGCATAAAGGAGACCAGGGGGATCGATCAAGAACTAGAGCATCCTTCAGTGACTCTCCTGGATGGGGGATCAGAGTGAAGTACTTGTTGCACTTGTTGTCTTGGGGGGAAGCAAAGAGGTCGCAGCACGTTTGGCCTGAATGGCTGAAAATCAGATTCACCACTAACTGATTGAAGGATCACTCATGAGGGGTCAAGATGTACCAGCTGAGTTTGTCTGTGAGAATTTTGGATTTCCCAGGTATATGTATAGCAACTAGAAAGCGGTCTGAAGATATTGCCCATTCCCAGACCTTCACGGACTCTCTGCATAAGGGGTAAGAGCAGGTTCCTCTTTGTTTGTTGATATACCAGACTACTGACATGTTGTTGGTGTGTATGGCAATAGTCCCAAAGGGGAGGCTGTCCTGAAAGACTTGCAGTGTTAAAAGAATTACTCTCATCTCTAGGAAATTGATATGCTCTCTTTGAGGAAGACCACGTGCCTTGTACCGTCTTTCCCATGAATTGTCCCCCCACCCTAGTTGGAAAGTGTCCGTGGTCACTGTGGTTGTGGGGGGAGGAAGAAGGAATGGTCTGCCCAGGACCAGGCCATCCAAATGAATCCACACCACTGAAGGTGACATTTGCAAATTGTGGCAGCTGACATAGAGCCAAGAGCTTGTAGTGTCAATCTTAGAGATGGAGACTGTAGAGAGACTATGTCCCATACTTGGCTTCTCAAAGATCTTATACAATGTGGAGGTAAAGAAGCAACTTGGCGTGCCATGTCCAGAAGGGCACCAATTAATTCTATACTCTGAATGGGAGACCATTTTGATTTGGTAAGGTTTATGGTAACGCCCAGAGAGTTGAAGATCTGAAACAAGTAATCCCTGGCCTAAAGTAGTTGATGCCTAGTTGGGACAGTTAGAAGCCAAAACCAGAATAAATGCAGAAGGCTGATTAAAAACCACAAACTGTAAAACACCAAAACACCAGCGACGACGGAGTCAATGAAGGTAAAAAACACCCCAATCTAAAGTCCATAAAACACATTTAATGATTATTCTGTCACAAGTAAATACTCAAGAAGGATTAAGCGCTGTCATTTCCTGTACTGGAAACTTCCTCAGAATCACAGACGTTACATGAAATGACGTTTAAATAGTTCCACAGATCTCCTTGCTAGTTAACCAAGTGAAATCAAAACCACTTATTTTAACAACATGGTATAAAACCCAACACTGAAAAGAGAAGGGAAAATTCCACACAAAATGCTTCCATAAAGGTATGTGAAAACATGTATATAAAAATGTACAAATGTGAATATATAAAAAATTATTCTATATAAAAAAATCATAAAACATTAAAAAAATCCTTAACATTTGTTATACATAATTTTTTTGTATATATAATCATTTTATATATAAACATTTTTTTCTAAGTGTCATTTCACGTAACATCCGTGATTCTGAAGAAGTTTCCAGTACAGGAAACAAAAGCACTTAATCCTTCTTGAGTATTTACTTGTGAGAGAATAATCATTAAACGTGTTGTAAGGTCTTTAGATTGGGGTGTATTTTGTCCTTCACTGGTTCTACTGTTACTACCAGGCTGTCTTTTTGGTGTTTTACAGTCAGAAGCCAGTCGTCTAAATATGGAAACACCTGGAATCCTTTCAGTCTCAGGTGAGCTGCCACTACTGCTGTGCATTTAGTAAACACCCTGTGGGCTGTGGTGACTCCAAAAGGCAGAGCTCTCCATTGGTAATGACTGGCTCTTGGCCTGAAGAGCAAATGACATTTGGAGTGTCTTAGTATGGGTCCTGAATGTCTATAGAACATATCCAATCATCCTTGTGCAACGGCGGTAGAATGGGCTGAACCATAACCATCCATAACTTTGACATCTTCACATACTGATTTAGATTGCTCAGGTCTAGAATGGATCTCAGGTCCCCTGTTTTCTTTGGCACTAAAAAGAACTGGGAGTAAGTTCCGAATCCTCTTTGTTCAGTTGAGACTTCTTGGATGACTCTTTTCTGCAGCAACTTTTGAATCTCTTGTAGTGCATTCTCCCTCTGACTGGGTAGTATGTCAGAGAGTTTCTTTTGTTACACTAGATGTAGAAGGAAAAAGGGAATGTAATAACCTCTGGATATTATACTTAGCACCCAAGCATTTGTTGTCAGATTGGTCCAGGCGCAGTGAAAAATGACCCCCGATTGCCTCCAGAGATGAACAGTTGGGCAGCACTTCAGGAGTGCTGATAGGGCCTGTCAGAGAGGGGTTCTCTGAAGTCCTGACTCTGGGGTGGCATCTACCATTGAAACTTCCTCTTCTGCTTCTGAAGGAAGAGTCCGTGTGTTGATCCTGAAAAGGCCCTTGAGATTTTCAGAACCAAGTCTTCTGACCACCTCCCTGATTTCTAGATAAAGTATGCTAAGGGGTAAAAAACCTGATCCCCATGGCAGACAGAGTCTTTCCTTCCTGTTCGCTGCAGGTTAGAGTTCTTTGATGGATGGCCAAAACAAAGAGGAGCCATCGAAGGGGGCATTGACAAAAGATGCCTTGAAAGGTTCCACAATGTCACAAAGCCTCATCCAGGCATGTTTTCTGACAGCAATACCTGAGCTGGCTGTCTGTGAGTTGCCCTCTGCTGTATGGAAGATGAGCCTCATGGAGGAATTAGCCACAGAAGCAACAGTAGCCATCTGGGAAGATAGTTTTTTTAAGTCCTCATTTGACGTGGTCTCTGCAAGAGAGTTGGAATGTTCCTTGACCAAATCTGTCTGCAAGTGAAATGTGCTAAGTAATTTAACAACCTCAGCGCAAAAGTAGCTGAGGAATAAATGCACTTACCAAACCTGTCCATCGCTCTAGACTCCCTGTTCAGCAGATGGACAGAGGAACTTTGTTCAGCTAGTTCCTTTTTGGTGGCTGCTGCCACAACAATGGCATCAACAGGAACACCTTTAGTCCAGTGCAGTCTATCTTTAGGGGGAACAAGGAATTTACCGGGTTATTTGGGGATCAGTTCAATAGTGTCCAGTGGGAAACTAAATCAGTAAGTTCATCTGTCGGGGGTGGGGGTCACCCAAGACATAGATGGGCCCACCCCAAAAGCCTCCATGAACACTGACTTTTCAGAAGGAGGAGTTTGCACTGACCAGTCACCTTTCTTTCTAAGGATCTTGAAGATGTCTTCAAAGGAGACATCATCTGGTGATGATCGTGTCGATCCTTGTCCCTCATCAAAGTCTGTGTCTTCGGTGAGGGACTCCATGTGGGAGTCACTGTGCCTCCTCTTGCACATTTTCTTTTGAGGAACCTCCTCTGTGGGGTGTTCAGGGTAGGTATTGAAAGAAAGGCGCCTTCCTCGGGGGGGTTCTGGACACTTCTCAGGGTAAGTCGGCCTTGGACAGGAATGATGGGCTCAGCACTCAGATCCAATGAAGGGCAAAGGGAAAGATCAGAGATGAGAGGTCAGCTCTGTATGTGAAGAGAAAGCCCTTTCTACACTCTTGAAAGCCAGTGGACCTGTTGACCCCCCCCCCCATCTCACTCAGAGCTGAGACATTCTAGGAAGAAAAGATAGGGACAACTCCTGAACCATGGTCTCCAGACAGAATCAGCCTGAGCTGTCAAGGACTGAAGCACCAAGAGGAAGTTATGGATCCAAAAAAGAGCCAAACCCCTCACCCTGGACCCAATGCCAACATCACAGATCCATGACCTGCTCTGATATGACAATATTGGAGCAGGGCTGGTCAGGGTAACCATCGGAGTCAAGGAAGGAAGCTTCCTTGGATCCAACACCTACTCTCTCGGGTACCTAGGATCCTGAGACTCTTATATCACTGGTCAGATCAGAAAAGGACAATGAATAGGTTTGGTGGGAGCACTTATGGATAGAGAGGGGGCAGAGTAGGCAGTGCCCCCATCTGGATTTGAGCCCTCAGGAATCTCATCATCCTGTCCAAATCTGCATCATAGAAACTCTTAGAGGACCTGGAAAAAGCTACAGAAGCAGGCCTCAAATGCTTTGTAGGAGTCTCCAGTAATTTGTTGGGTAAAGTTGAAGAAACTGATCTGAGAGCATACTTGGAGTTCGAATCCTGGCCATAGTCTTAGGATCCAAGCTTGTGATAATAATTTCAGTCAGATCCAAGGAAGTAGACAAAGATCTCTGATCAGAAGTGGTTGGATGTGAGGATTTAAAAGATTTGGCTGGAGGCTCCAAGGAAGCCCTTGAGGTCTTGTGAGGGTACTTCCTGGGATGTGATGAGCCATGAGGAAACTTAGAGGGGGTTGAGCCCCTGTAGATGAGGAAGAAGTCGCAGGGAGAAGCCCTTTCAAAATAAGCTTGTTCCTGCGATCGGCAATAGCTCTAGGATTAAAGCCTTCACAGATAACACAAGCTGATTGCAGATGCTCTGGTCCCAAACAATAAACACATTTTTATGTGCATCAGATTGTGGAATTTTATGTTCACAGCCAGAGCAGTACTTAAAGCCTGATGGTTTGTCCGACATTTTTAAAATAGTCCAGTCAACACAAGTTACACTGACAACAAGAGAAATACTCCTGACAAATACTTGCTTAACCAACCAAGAACTTTAAACTAACTATCCTAACAAGTTAAAAAAAAAAAAAGCTATCTAGCTATTTAAACTATCTAAAGCAGTTTAATGACTAAGAATTCAGAAGTGCCAACAGCACTGAAAAACAGAAGAAACAAGACAAAAGTTTAAAAGGGAAAAGGGGCAGCAATGGCAGCAGTCCCTAACATCTGTGGGAACTATAAAGGGAGGGAAGGACAGCTATGCTACAAAAAAAAAAAAAGATAAAAAATTTTTAGACTTATCTTTCAGAAAAACAGTAGTTATCTCACTAGAGACTGGAAATCCTCTAGTCACAGTGGTGGCAAACATGATCTAAGGAAGATTTTGGTTCTTGCGTATTATCGCAACTAGATTTTCGCGGTAATAGCACTTGCTTCCCGATCAAGACAAATGTTTGTTAATGTTGTTGAAATGTAATATAGCATGTTTTCTTTTAACAGTACACCTTATTTTCTGGACTGCTATCAGTACAATGTGCAATACATGCTGCTGTTCTTTCTTAATGGTGTTTACTGGCACAACTTTCAACGGGTAGACATGCAGGAAGTGACATGGGTGCCAGTAAACACCGTTAAGAAAGAACAACAGCATGTCTTGCACATTGTACTGATAGTCCAGAAAATAAGTTGTACTGATGAAAGAAAACACGCTGTATTACACATTTTAGCAACATTAATGAACATTTGTCATGATTGGGAACCAAGTGCTGAGAGACATTGTGTTTGATCTCCAAATATAATCAGGTCAGTGATGTCATATAAGTTAAAATGGGGGAAAAAAAAGGGCCAAAACATTGTAGCGAGGGTGCCAAATTAAAAAAAAAAATGCATATATCTCTGATGTGACAGACTTTCCACTATGCTTAAAAAAAGCCTGAATACCTGTTGTTACTAGCAAGACACTACTGAATGCCTTAACCAATTCTTGCATTCAGCTACGGCGGTAAAGGATGCTACAGCAGCCCTGACAATTGAAGCCAAACTTGGAAGGAATGTATGTAGTATGGTCGTTATTTCCACAGCATGGGCTGACAAAGAATGTTCAGTGGGCAGCCTTGCAATGCAGTGACATGCTGGCACCATTAAAGAGCACCAAGAAACAACAGTATGTTGTATACTTTGTGTTTGTAGCCGTCTGGAAACCAACCTATTTTGTTAAAGAAAACACACCATTTTCCATTTCAAGCACATTAACTTGCACATTCATTGATCGGGAAGCAACCACTGTTGTCATGAAAATCTGGTTGCGATAATACGTAAGTACCAATGGAGAAAGTGTAGAGCATTGTGGGTAGTGGGAGGAGCTCGAGACTGGGATCCAAGTCTGAAAAATACAGCCGAGTTGAATCTGAGAGTCAGATCCGTGACCTATCAGTGAGAAGAATGAAAAGGATAACATCAGATTTCGCTGTTAATGCAAGGCATTAGAAAGAGGCAGATACAAAGGACATTAAAAAAATGTTTGCTCTTCTCTGAGAGTTAACTGTTAAAGACTGAAAGATTTTAACTAGTAAAGTGAGGTATTTACCCCTTGAGCATCAAAGACTCATTCTGCATTTATAAACAGATGGAAGAAGTGAGACATCATACGTAGATATTCAGAGAGGCAAGTTTGAGGAGGGCAGAAGGGGATTTCGCCCAGTCAAGGAAGTTCAGTAGATGTGTACTTCAAAGATATGACATGAAGAATTCCCTGAGGTACAGCAGTTGAGAGGTGTGAAGACCACAGTTTTGTGACATACAATACTGGGCAACTGAGGAAGGTATGATTCTTTTATTGGTGGTGGGCATTATTTTGTTGTCAGTTTTGGTGATAGAAATCATTCAGATCACAGTATCTAAAAGTCTGGATGGTTAGAATCTGTACAGATTATTTTCAGTTGCTACTTCAAGGTTGTTTTATCAATTATGGTGGACCAGCAGACAAAAAAACAGCACATTCTAGAAATCAAGTAAATTGTGAACAATGTAAAGCAAAATAAATAATGTACAAAGCACTTTGCATAATAAAAACATTTTACTACAGAAAAATTGTCATTATAGTCATTTAAGAGGTACTATTGCTGTGTCTATGAAGACCTGACAAAAAAGAAATCAGAATACTGAAAACACACAGAATACTAACACTTACTATATTCCAGAACAACTACATACAGAAACAAGGAAAAGATATACGGTTTGCCACTTCTCCAAGTATAAGCTTGGCCCCCTGCTTATACTTGGAGAAAAGTAATATGGTTTGTCTTCTGTTTGCTTCTGTATCTTGTGTTTTTAGTATTTTGAGATTCAATATTTAGAGTTTTCAGTCTTTTGAAATTTCAGGATTTTGGTCTCAGTCTTTTGAAATTCATGATTTTGGGCTTTCAGTCTTCTAAAGTGAATCCATAAATATGTATTCCTATCTATATATTGATATGCCATTAATCATTGCTGAAAAGCACCCACAAATCATTCCATTTACCCAGTTAACATGATAAATAATACATCTGTGGGTTAACCGTCTGAAATGTTGGGACCTTCTTAAGTGATTCTTGTAATGTGGAGACTGAACTGCCAAAAAGCTAGACTTACATATGGTAAACAAGTGCCCTCGGGTTGAAATCGACTCATGATGACTCTATAGGTAGACAACATAGGGTTCTCGTGACATATTATGGAAGTAGATTGCCAAGCCTTTCTTCACTGCAGATACTGCTGATACCCAGGTGTGCCCCAGCCAGGTTTTGAACTCAGGTCTACTGGTTGTTGTGTATTTTTGTAGCCCTGGTATTCTAGCTCAAGTTTCTGATTTGGGTTTACTATGGGGCACAGCAGTAAATGTTCCATATCACCGCCATCCTCTATTTGAGGAAGGAATTCTATGCTTCACTGCTATCCTAGGTTGTTGCTGGATGGTAGTACAATACAGCAGGGAAAATTCACCAGCTGTAGATGCAGCCAGCAAAGACATGAGGTGACATAATGCCTTAGGACAACCAATCTGTCGGTTTTGTCTAATAAACAAAACTACTGATCCCATAAAGCCTTTCATGGTACATTTTATTATATATGACCAGTTGTGATTCGCAAATAAACCATAGTATTTGCAAGTCAGGCACATGCAACTGTACAGCTGCAGTGTCAGACTCGATATTTTCACTTCAGATCTATCAGTCAGACCACTGTCAAGCTTGATGTCATCAGAGTTTAATAAATCTTGTAATCTTCCTCTATTCTTGACCCCTTTGGAGGGCGAATGTGCCAGTGGAACTATCCTACTGGTTGTGTGCGATAATTTCTTCTATTCCTGAATGATACCTGATTGTTTCCGTCCCTAATGTACAGTGATTTCACACATTGGGCTGGAGTATAGTAGCTCACATATGCTCTTGTAAGTCACATTTTTTTTAATCTTGTATTAAGTTGATAACTTACCAGCAAATACCCCTAAAACCCAGTAATTTATGCAAACACAGTCCAACACTTTTTTTGAATACACTGCAAGCAGGTGCATGAGATTTCCCTGAATAAACCACATCCCTAATCAACAGTTTGTGCAAACTATGTCAGTACTGTGGCATGCGGAGATAAACCCTTGACAATGGCCCAGGCAACATAGGTTCAATTAGTATCTCTGGAGTCTGTGGTACTGAAAGCGAGGGAGGAATGGATGGGCCCATCCCAGGAGTAAGGGCATTCACCGATGATGCTCCTAAAGGGGGAGGCATGGTCAAATGAGAGAAAAATCCCTCATATGTGGTCGACAAACATAGTAGAGAGGGCAGGTTTTTGATTAAGCCATAAAAGAAAAAACAGACTGAAAATAGCACAAACTACTACTGTTAAATTCTAGTTAAAGAAATAGCAAATATTATTATCAACAGTACTATTAGCAAATACTATTAATATTATATTAAATTATCACTATTATTAAATGATTTTGTATTAGTAAATAGAAATTCTTGCTATCACTGAACACTTCCTTGACAGACTGCTAATCTGTGAGTAGCAGTTATGTTGCTACTATCAAGTTTCTTATTTATATTAAACCCAAGCACAGACCAGCATTCTTAATAATAACTCAATCTCCCACCTAGCTTTCACTGGGGAGTAATACAAAAATCATCAATTTGCTTACAAAACTCCAGAGAGAAAGAAAAGACCTTCAGCTGCTTAATGATAAACAGGGTTGCTATTATATAATCGAAGACGCAATCCTTCGAATGTATCTTGATCGAACTTGAAAGCACGAAACAGCAAAATAGTGAAAAGGCATATAAGCGATGTCTTTCTCTGGGAAAGAAATCGCTTGGCCATCTCCATTATTTTGCCATTTTCGTCACTGTAGTACGATTTCAGAGTTGGTATATTTAAGTAGGGGGTATGGGGGGCTGGGCGAAGCTCCCTACTTTATGTAATGTTTCCCTTGGAAAAAAAATCGCTGTTCCAAGTGTTTGGGATTGTAAGCTTTTGCTTACATGGGGTCGATAAATCAGCGTTCACTTTTTTAAGAGTTCGCTGATTTAATATAGACCTGATAAATATTGATTGCAAGCCTTCAGCCACCAAGTCAGAATTCAAACCAGTATCACCAGCAGTGCTTATGGGCACACTGCTTCTCTGCCATAGACAGTTATTTGAAATAGTTTGTGATGTTTTTCAGTTTTCATTTTCTGTTAATAATTTCAAATCCTTACTACCTTCCTGGGATGAAACAAGGATTTGTTGAGAAATTTGCTTTGCCAGTACCTTGATACCAATACTAGGATCCAGAGTGCCCCTTCTGCTTCAGAAGCAGCAAAGCCTAGATCTAATGGATCATCCTGTCTAGACAGCTCTTCTTCACTTCATTGTGTCAGCAGATACACTTGAAATGATGTCTGATGTCAGATTATCTGTTGGGAAGGTTGTGTCAGCTTGCTCTTTTTTGTCTTTTTGTATCATGTTGCTACACTGCAGCTTCTCTGGTGAGTACTATGCAAATAAGTAAGACTTAAAATAGATCATCCAGCATATTTTAAGTGACACTGAAATTCACAATTAAACTAAAGTAGTGACAGTGCAATACAAACCTCAAATATTATTTGTGACACAGATGAGCACTATTGAAAATGACTAGTTGTGCTATGTAGTGGAAGCCTAGTACAGTTACCAGGTGGAGGCATGCAGTCTGTACCATTTTGTCTTCATCCATTGCTTTGATGACCTTTTCAAAAAAAATCCATCAGGCTGAGTAAGCATGACCTGCCCTTGACGAATTCAAATTGGGAAAGGTCCAGTGTTTGGAGGTTCCCAATATTCTGACTGATTAATTTCACGATGAGTCCTTTGAGGGCTTTGCACATGAGGCTGGTCAGACCTATTGGTCTGTAGCTGCCTGGGTTTATGGAAGAATCCTCCCTTATGCAGGGAAATGACTGTAACTGTTCTCCATTTACTTAGCACAAAGCCTGAGATTGAACAGTGTTGATAGGGGTGTGGTTAAATTGTGCTTCGTGCTGTTTAGCCTGCATCCAGGCATACTGTTAAGACCCATCAGTTAAGTCCTAATGTTAAGTTTATAGGTAGGTAATAGGCTGTCAGTCTGTAGACTATTACAATCTTAGCCAATATCCAGAGGTCAGAATCAAATTCTTTACCCTGTCGCCGTGAGTTAAAGACCTTAACCATTATGCCGCCCCCCAATGCACATACACACGCACGCGCACACACACACCTCTGAACAGAATCAGTTAAACTTTTACAATATTAGTGTCTACTAACTTGACACATTGAGAAATAAGAGAATGTGAATTAATATACACATTCTGATGTAAAAGAAGTCTATAACTCTAATTATTGTCATTATTTATGAAGTGTAATTCACCATATTTTCTCCCAAAGTCATCAGTATTAGGAGTGACAGAGCAAAAATCTGAGTCACAATCAGGGACATCCCTGAAAATGAGGGAGAGTTGAGAGGTATGCCCCCATGACAGCGCAGTGGTGCAGCAGTAGCATTGTCGCCTCACAGCAAGAGGTTCTCCGGTTTGATTCTCTACTGGGGTGCTTTCTGTGTGGAGTCTGTATGTCCTCCCTGCATTCATGTGGGTTTCCTCCGGGTGCTGCGGTTTCCTCCCATGTTACAAAGACATGCAGCTGGAGCATTTTTCCCTGGGCCTCAGCTGAAAATTGGCTTTTTTCCAAGTCAGACTTTCCCGGTTAACAAATGATAAATAAATAAAAATAAAATAAATAAATGTATTGCACAAATGAATGCTGTTGTACTGTCTACTGCTCAAACAGAAGGGGATTAAACATTACAGCATAGCTTTATATTAACACAATAACGTTAATATAGTCCTACTTAATAACTTTAATATAGTCCTACATAATGTTATATGCAACCCCCATTAAAGTATGTTAAAAATAGGTTTGTTACAACACAGTAGCACTATGTTGCTAACAATGTGTCCTTATTTTTTCACTAAACAGTACAGTGTAAAATATTAGTTCTGCAATTAGTTTAAAATGCCATATCTTACATTTGATCATAAATTGCAAACCAAAATATCACAGTTCTACTCAGCCAGCTCCAGTAGCATAGAAGGATGTAGCCTGACTATGGCACAGGCAACCAAGTCCCGGATGGGCATGCATATCCTAGGGGAAATGGGTGGAGCTTGTCACAGGTTCAAGTTGTCCTTTGGAGGAAGGAAGGAGGCAGGTCCTTTAGCTGGGGGGGGGGGGGGCACACATGTATGTGGCACTCCAAGCTGCTGATTGGTGGCATCCTTCATCCTTCTTTGACCAAGGGCACGGCAGCTTGCACTTGCATAGGGAAAGGTGATGATGTGCCCCGCCATACCTCTAAACCTCTTAATACAAAAAATCTGGACAAAGCCCCAAAACTGGAGATACATTTTAAATATTGCTCTCATAAACTTAGAAAGTCGCCAGAATAAAAGGTATTATGTTATAATGCATTTTCTTAAAGTTATGAAGTCATAAACTCAAACGCATGTCATTATTTAGTGAATTCAACCCTAACTGATTTGCAGCAAAATGGAATAAAACACAGATTTAATAAGGATTTTATAAGGAACAGACCAAAAATATGCAGCGAAAATCTGGAGAGTTGAGAGGTATGTGCCCCACCCAGGAGAGGTGTTAGATCAAAGGAATACATGTCATCATTGCTAAGATGCTAACAAGGATGCTAGTAAACCTCACAGCTACCTAAATGACAGAACCCAGAAGGCTGTGGAAAATACACAAGTCTAAATGGGAAGGACTGATGGTCAGCAAGGGCAAAAAGCATAAAGGAAAATTTCACAGCTGCCCTCAAAAAACTGTTACCCCATCAGTTCTGAATTAATATCTGTTGGATAAAGTTGTGCTACTTTGTATGTTGCACAAAGATTATCACAAAAAAGTGGTACAAAGCTCATGATTTCTACATTATATGTGATATCTCAGAACAGTACTTGTTTACAATATCTCATAATAGCACTTGTTTCATAGCACAGTGCTACTTAAACTACCAAAACAAGGACTTCCTCCACACATGCAAACACAAATGCTCATGCAGAAAAAAATACGTCTCATTCAAAATTAAATGTCAGCTGTACAGAACTAAAACAATAGAACAAGTCAGAATATTTCCATATTACTAATTTAATACATACAACAATCCTACTGACTGCATCAGAGGGGTGTAGATGAGAGGTGCAGGAAATTTTATTCTGAAGATCATTTCTACTACTAACTATATCTTGTTAAACAAAACACTTCATTTAAAATATGCTACAGATCTTGCCATCTGATTCCACTTTTAGAGCAAGATTGAGGTTTATGTGACGAGATGATATGGGATGAGTGTACTAAGTCCCCCTCACCTCTTCTCAAACACAGAGTTGGACAGATCATCCTTAGATCTGTGATGCAAAGTTATCTTCAATACTTGCCATAAGAAGGCTAGCTGTCTATTTAATAAAGTATGCATGTTGGATAGTGCGAAACAGATGACAACATAAACATGAAAGAAAAGCAATTCACAAAAATTGTATTTATAGCAGGATGTTGCTTATTGTTGACTGTAATGGTGAAGAAGCCTAATACCCACATTTTAACAAAACAGACACAGGAATGAGTGACAGAAAGAAACCATTAACAACATTATAAAAAGTAAGTACTGGTTTAGTGAGAAATGGCCAACGTAGTTCCAAAGCCACTTTGTAAGGCTGGACTGGCTCGTCTTGGTGATTTTATTCTTACTAATAATAATCCTAATGACATTTGCTGTGTATTAAGAACAACTATATGATCTGTCAGTGGGGGGTTCTTGTCACATGCTCCTTATCCCTGGGCCAAGAGGTAGAGCGCTGGCTTTTATTTCTTGTTTGGAGGTCTCTAGCAAATCTAAAAAGAGAATACTGTGACAGTAAGAAGAAAACATGTGAAAAGACCTGTGTTGTTTACCTGTATCCCATCCCTTGAGACAGGAAGCACCACTGAGTATGTATGACAGGGTAAGGAGTTCAAAGTCTTTTAGCGGTGTATCCAGTGTGACCAGATGAACAAAGCACACAAAGGAGATTAAGTTGGGAAACAGCTTACAAATCCTGCTGCTGTAACTGAGAAGTGTATGTACTGACCCACATCTGAGTTTGCTACATTTGTTTTGCGTCTCATTTTGTATTAAAACATGACCTTTAAGGAAAACAAACAAAATACATATACCGCTTTATTAATGTGGTTGTCAAATATTTTTACAAAAACAGAACAGGGTTCTCTAAAGCATGGCATACAAGTATAGTGGTGTTATTCATTTTTTATTTGGTTGAATCTAGTCCAGATGATGTTCACAGGGCACTGACAACTATGAAAAGAATGTGAATGGTGCAAAAGTGAGAATCCATGGATATACATGTAAGAATGATAGACTTCATTAACATTAAACAACTAATATGTCATAACTTTGCATAGTGCCCATCAGGCTTAACAGCAGACAAAGTTATACATTCAGGAAGTGCAAGATACTGGTGAATGGCAAAGTCAACCTATTATGAGGTTTTCAGGATGGTTATTCAGCAGAATATTTGGGACAAGGGAAAAGAGGACTACTTATATTAATTGCAAGACGAGCTCCAATAGTGATAGAAGAGGAAAAAAGATAATGGAAAATACATAGCACCATGGGGCTGCTGGCTAGGTAGGAGGATTACACTGGCATGCATTTACATTCCCTCTAAAACTGCTGTAATGGAGCTTAAGAAAATTCTGGGAGAAATAATCAGATTTCAGCAAAGAATATTACTTCTAGGTGGAGACTGGAATTTGGTTTGCAACATTGAAGATGTGGCTTGGGGGGCCTAGAAGAAAAATATAACAAAGGAGGGTAGATTTTTGAAGACATTTCTGAAAATGCTTGGCATGGAAGATGTGAATTCAGTAATAGAAGTTCTGAGTGAATTTACATATTACTCACCAAGATACAAAAACTGGGCCAGGCTAGATAGATGTTATATTTCACAGGAACATGTGCATTTAATTGAAAGTCTTGAAATTCACCCAATAGCTATTTTGGATC
Source organism: Protopterus annectens (assembly GCF_019279795.1). Taxonomy (NCBI): domain Eukaryota; kingdom Metazoa; phylum Chordata; order Ceratodontiformes; family Protopteridae; genus Protopterus; species Protopterus annectens. The sequence continues at coordinate 1,827,074,571 of NC_056741.1, forward strand.
ATGCACCAATAATAACCAAAAATAAAAATGCAAGGTATTGAAATGAAAATGAGACACTGGCGCTTTCCCACCTACCAACTGGAAAGAGAGGAATTTAAGAAATGGGCTGTGGAATTAATTCAGGAGCTACTATAGAAAATAGATTTATCTTCTGAAAATATAGCTAAGGAGAGGGATAAAATTAAAGAGGAGGTTAAAACTAGGTTGGAAATAAAAGAAAGGGGGAGATGGCTAAACAGTAGCAATAATTTAGAGGGATTAACACATGTTAAAGTATTGCAAAATAGGGGGAATCTCTCAGAACAAGAAAAGGACCAATTTGCAGAATGCTAAACAGAAAATAAGGGATTACCTCGATAATATGCATGAGTTTAGAAAGAGTGAGGTTAAGCAACTATTCTTTGATAATTCTAGAGCACAAAAACTACTAGCACAACAACTCAGGCAACAAAAAGTGGAAAGAGCAGTTGCCAAGCTTAGGGAGCCTATCATAAGGAAGATAACAAAACCCCCCGTAGAAGTATTAGAAATATTTTGGAAATTTTATGAAAATTTGTATAAATCAGAGAAATACGGAAATCAAGAAAAGGTACAAATGGAAATGTTTATGGAAGAATTAAATATGCTAAAGTTACAGGTAGATGAGGCTCAATTACTTACAGTTAGGATAGGAAGGGATGAGGTAAAAATGGCTATGTATTACCAATCTACAGGAAAGTCGCCAGGAATAGATGGTGTTCCTGTGGAAGTTTGGAAGTTAGGAGGGAAAAACTGATAAAGATCTGGAATGTTTTGTTTAAGAGTATTTTAAGAGGAGGAGAAGTACCAGCATCCTGGAAGAAGGAGGTGGTAACAGTAATACCTAAAGATGCATCTGATCCAGCTTCATACAGGCCCATTTCAATACTAAACTATGATTATAAAGTGTTTATGCCTATAATGGCTAAAAGAATGGAAAAAGTGATACCAAAATGAATATATATATGGATCAGTGTGGTTTTGTGGAGGGAAGGCATACATATGACAATATTAACAGAACATTGATGATCCAGAGGGAAGTAGAATGTAAGAAAGCAACACTTTTTTTGGTGGGTCTTGATGCAGAGAAAGCATTTGACAGAGTAGACTGGGACTTCATGAGCAGGGCAATGGAAGCATTTGCTTTCCCTGATACAATTATAAGGTTGATTAGAAGAGTATATGAGGGATCAGAGGTGCAAATTAAAGTGGGTGGGGCCCTCTCTGATAATTTCTGCTTGAGTAGAAAAAACAGGCAGTGTTGTCCGCTTTCCCCTTTGTTGTTTGCATTATATTTAGAACCAGTGGCAAAGAAAATAAGAGACTCAGAATTTCAAGGATATAATTGGTATGGTAGTCAGGAAAAGCTGGCTCTATTTTCAGATGATATTATTTTATATGTGACAAAACCAGAAAGGGACATTACAGTGTTGTGGAACATTTTAAGACCATTTCAAATCTTCTCGGGATACAAAATTAATGAAGCTAAAACAAAGGCAATAGCAGTAAATTATGTACCCACACAGAAATTGGTCCAACAATATCAATATTTATGGGGACATGATAAAATGAAGTATTTAGGAGAATGGATTAGAAATGACTCTGTGGTGGCAACTAAGGATATGTGGGAAGAGACTAAACAGAAAATAATACGTTGAGAAACTGGAAGTTTTGTTATATGGATTTGGATACTAAGATACAAGCTATTAAAATGTTTTAAGTCCCTTTAGTCTTACACACAGGTCAGGCATACTTTTATCAACCAGAGAAGTTGTGGATAGTAATTAAAAAAGAGATGAAAGATTTTATCTGGGAAGGGAAGACAGCAAGGGTCAAGTGGGATAAACCAATTCTACTAATAGAACAAGGTGGACTAGGATTACCTAATTTGAGGGGGTAGCAATGCAGTTCAGGCTCTTATACATAGCACAAGTAGAAAACTATAATTCAAAGTGTAAAGGAATGATGCTGACACAGGGAGGAAGCTCAAGAAATAAGGAGAGATTGGGATTTTGGATGCAGACTGTTAAAGAGAACAACAAAAATCATAGAGTATTATATTCATAAAATAGCACGGAGTATTCTAACAACCAAACCAGAACGAGAATGGAGAAAAAAGATTTTGCTGATAGGGCTACAGATAATAGGCAAGAGGGGGGCTGGAATTTATTGGATTAAACTGGCAAAGGAACCAAGGTATTGGAAGCAAAGAACTAGAAAGGAAAAGGTAATAGAATGGGAAGAGGCCAAGAATTTATTTGGACTGCAGGTCAGAGATTGCCTTCCCTATCAAGGACTGATATCAGAGTATAGGCAAAATGAAAGAAATAGGGGGGGTCTTAAATGAAAGACCAGCACTGGTAGCATATTTAATAGAATCTAGAACTGAAACTGCCATTTAAAAAGGAATAATTAGTAAAGCATATAAAATATTGCATGACAATTATAAGAATCAATCAGAGGAGCTTAGAAAGGATTGGGAAGACAGATTGGATAAGCAATCCACAAAGAGACAATGGGGGGGGTATATGTTTATCTCCCAGATATGCAACAATGTCTAGAAGATTTAGAATCTTTGCCTGGAAGTGTTTACATAGGTATTTTTATACCCCAAGTAGACTGCAAAGAATTTTTCCTCAGGTGGATAGAAAATGTTGGAGGTGTGACGGGCCAGAAAGAGGTAATTGGGAACATATTTTTTGGAAGTGTGATGAGCTGGCAGACTTTTGGGATTCCCTGCAGACCACTCTGTCGGAGATGCTAGGTGAGCAGATTGGCCCGACTGGGGAGATGATTTTTTTTTGAGTTATGCTACAGAATTGGAATTGCCTAGACATAGTAAAGACTTCCTGAGTCTAATTATGGTGGTTGCCAAAAAAAGCAATTTCTAGAAAATGGAAATCAAAGTCTAGACCAACTTTACTAGAAGTAGTGAATATAGTAACATATATAAAATAACTAGAACTGGGATCTTTAGAAAATGGAAACAGCAAACTACATAGGAAAAAATGGGAATTGTGGGAACAATATATGTAGAGCAGGAATGAAGTTTAAGAGGCAGGATTTGAATGAGCTCTATAATGCTTAACTGACAGTGACTGTATGGTTAATAAGTTCTGTATAATGTTTGCAACTATAGTTGTTTCAATGGTGTCTGCGATATAAACCATATGCAACTAAAGTGATATTTTGTATATGTTTTTCATTTATATAAATGTGAGATTGCCTTTGTCATATGTGTAAATTTAATAAACATGTTTGAGGGGGAAAAAAGGGGTGAGCTGGGAAATAGAAGGAAATTCTGCTTCTTGTTCTTCTGATAATAAAGACCAGAGAGAGACTGTACCCATGAACCTTTTTCCAATGTTTCATTGAAAAATGTTGAAGTGAAGGAAGGGAGCATGAGGTCTGACTGGAAGAATCAAGCATACATTGGAAATGAAACAGAGACAGGATTTGGGAGGTGGAGATGAACAGCAATACAATGCAATAGTTGTGTTTGTGAAATATGACAAAACAAAAAAAAATCTGAAAATACTGGACTTTCAAATTAAAAACCAAGAAACAACCACGTCAATGAACTCCAACAACTTTAATAAAACAAAAAATGTACAGAATCATCCAGAAAGTGCTTTTGTCTATGATAGATTTCTTCAGACTGAATGAATACAGACAAAACACGTTATATACTGCTTTCCACACCTCTTCAATAAAGCAATTTACATAATTAAATACCAATATAATTAACTGCCTGCCCTAATGTTTTAACTTTTCTTTTTAAATATCTCTTTGTCATTTAATCCTGGAGGACTGCTGGCATCTAACTTAAGTATTCAGAAGTATTCTGTCCAGTCTAATTCTTCCTCAGCATGCAATCTACTTTTAAAATCAAACACTTGATCAAGAAACTATGAACTTAGGTGAACCTCCATATTTCGTAGTACAGTAATGTTTCCCCAAGCATTATTCATGTCCATCTTGATTATTGTATATAAATGCTCATATATCCTTTTATACAACTCTCTAGTAGTTCTACCTCGTAATAAGCAGGGCACAATGAGCACATAGATAAATACACTATAAATTAAGACTTACATGTAAAATAATCATTCATTAAAATCTTTATATCATTAATAAAATATTCCTTCATATCAACTTCTAAATACTTACAGTAATTACAACTCAAACATTTAAACATACCTCTTTCCCTTCATTTTTCTTTTTAAAAGTTAACTTATTTTGAAAAATATACATAAAATTCCTCTCTTGTTTATAAAAACAGGTGCTTCGCCTACTACTTCTTTTATATTTGGGAAACTACTAAGAAATTTCCAAGTTTATTTTATAATTTCTTCAATACATTTCCTATCTAGGGAATATTGTAACAACATTTTTATTTAATAGCCTTTGCCTTAATATTAAGTGCTCCTATGTTTTTCTCATTGTTACTTCTAATGTTATTTACTTCATTCCACTTTTCCTCTACCAAAGTTTTGGGATAACCCCTATAAATAAACAGAGCATAAAGATATTCCTTCTTTTAAAAATAATTTATCACAGTTAGTCAAGTCACTTACTCTTAACTTTCCCTTAATTATATTATTTGTCATGCCTATGGGATGCATACTTCCACAGTATAAATAAGAATTATTTGCACCTCATTCTTATACATTTTATTTCTTAGTTCCTTTCCCTCTTTGTAAACTTCCACATCTAAAAATTCACCTTCTTTAAACCATAACAAGAAGTACACCTTAGGTAACTGCAGGCAGTATTCACATTTTGAATAAAATATAAATAATCTAACTTTCCTCTCCAAACTAAAAACAAATTGTCTATAAACATCCATAATATTCTACATTTTTATACAAAATATTGTTCATAATATATTCCTTTCCCATGCTATCAAAAAACATTTGTATAGCTGGAAGCCATTGCTCCTCCCATCGTCACCCAATTTATCTGCTAGAAGAAGGAACCATTAAATTAAAAAAAATAACCATGTCATTCATGAAATGTTTAGAAATTTTTCAGAATTTGTTGGACTTGTGAGGGACTCTAAATCATATGCCCTACTTCATGTCATTAATGTTCAAAAAATGTTTTGAGGAGGGAGAAAGTTAACTGTAAGTAATGAATTGTTTTCTTATTAGCACTATTTTTTTTTTGGTGCATGGTTTCTTCGCATGCTATAAAGTAGTTTTCTCATCTATTTTGAAGTGTATTGAGGATTGTAAACAGGTGCTGCTTTATTTTTTTTCTTTTCTTTCTTCTCTCTCTCTCTTCTTGTTCGGTTTTAAGAAATGTAGGCAATGCAATGAAAAAAGCCTGGAGCATGACAAGGGAAAGATTGATGTGCTTTTTCTCATTCTTGCATGGGGAAATGACTAGATTAAGGACCTTATATTGATTTAGTAACAAGTTTTAAGAGTAAGCAAGTAAATGAAAAAGAATATTGAATATTATGAGGGTTTTTTTTAGCAAATACATTTATGCTCAGTAGCAATTCTACAGTTGGTCTTCATGTTTCTATAGAGGTGATCTGATAAAGAGAAACTAGTCTGGTTCTTGCTTCTCCATGGAGACAATCTGTTAAACAGGAATTTGCTACAGGCTGGTAAAGTGATTGAAGAAAAAAAAATGAGAAGAGAAATTGGCTAGGACATAAAGTTCTCTGAAAATATTCAGGGGTTCTCCAGCTGGTAGAGCTATAAAGAAAAGACAAAATCAATTAGCACCTAGTAGAAGTAAAGGCTGCACCATGTGTCTAAGCATGTTTAATCTTTCATTTAGGTTAGGTCACGTCTGTGAGTATGGCTGTCATTTTGGGACTTTTGCTCATATTAGGTGGACAGAACTTCAGTATTTGAAGATGTACATAGTTTTGTGTTTTAGTATTAAATTAATAGGTTTTAGGGGGTGTTAGGGGTGATTTTTTTTGTTTGAGGGCTTTCAATACAACAAAATGTTTTGTAAGATGTCACAAAGGCTCAAATGGATATGACAAGAAACAATTGTATAAAAGTTCAACCTGTCAAACAGTGTATACATGTAAAGCAAAAGCTGGAAATAGACATTTAACAAAAATGGTGTTATACATAAAAGGTAGGAATAATAACTTTTTAATACAATGGTGCTTTCTGTAATGTCCTTAAATGCCAATGGTCTCACAGATAAATATAAAAAAGAAAGAGTAGTGAACTATATTAAAAAATGTAGACTGCAAATAGCTATGTTACATGAGACACACAGAAATGAATGCGTGCATTTAATAAAGAAATGTTTTCAGGATGGTTATTCAGCGGAACACCTGGGACAAAGGAAAAGAGGATTACTTATATTAATTGTAAGAGGAGATCCATAGTGATAGAAGAGAATAAAAAAGATAATAATGCCAGATTTGTAGTGCTATGGGGCTACTGGCAAGGGAATAGGATTTCACTGGCATGTATTTATATTCCACCTAAAACTGCTATAATGGAGCTTAAGAAAATTCTGGGAAAAATAATCAGTTTTCAGCAAGGAATATTACTTGTATGTTGGGACTGGAATGTAATTTGCAACAGTGAAGATGTGTCTGAGGGGGACCTAGAAGGGGAAAGTATAACAAAGGAGGCTAGATTTTTGAAGAAATTTATGAAAATATTTGGCATGGAATATGTGAATTCTGTAATAGGAGTTCGGAGTGAATTTACATATTATTCCCCAAGATATAAAAACTGGGATAGGCTAGACAGAATTTACATTTCACAGGAACATGTGCATTTAATTGAAGGCCTTGATACCAACCCAATAACTATTTCTGATCATGCGCCAATAATAACTAAAATAAAAACACAAGGTAATGAAATAAAAATAAAACACTGGCACTTTTCCACCTATCTGCTGAAAAGAGAGGAATTTAAGGAATGGGTAGTCAATGTTATTCAGGAGCTATTAGAGAGGATATAAATTTGTTCTGAAAATATAACTATAGAATGGGATAAAATTAAGGTGGAGTTTAAAAATAGGGTGTAAATAAAAGAAAGGGAGCTATGGTTAAGGACTAACAAGAATTATTTAGAGGGACTGACAAATATTAAAGTATTGCAGAATAGGGGAATCTCACAGAGCAAGAAGAGGATCAACTGCAGAATGCCAAGCAGAAAATAAGGGATTACCCCAATAATATGCATGAGTTTTTTGATAATAACAGTAGAGCACAAAAATGTTTAGCACAATGACTCAGGCAACAGATAGTAGAAAGGACTGTCATCAAGCTTAGGAAGTCTTTAACAAGGAAGGTAACAATCTGTATAAAGTAGAGAAATATGGAAATCAAGATACAAATGAAAATGTTTATGGAAGAATTAAATATTCCAGGGTTAGAGGTAGATGAGGCTCAATTACTTAAGGTTAGGATAGGAAGAGATGAGATAAAAATTGTGGTGTATAACCAATCTACAGGAAAGACCCAGGAATAGATGGTATTCCTGTGGAAGTTTGGAAGCTAGGAAGGAAAAACTGATAAAGATCTGGAAGGTTTTGTTTAACAGTATTTTAAGAAGAGAAGTACCAACATCCTGGAAGAAAGCAGTGGTAGGTGTAATATCTAAAGAGAGTAAAGATACTAAACCATGATTATAAAGGGTCTATGTCTATAATAGCTAAAAGAATGACATTAGTAATGTCAAAATTTAAAATATGGATCAGTGTGGTTTTGAGGAGGGGAGGCAAACATTTGACATTAACAGAACACTGATGATCCAGAGGGAAGCAGAATGTAAGAAGATAGCACTATTGTTGATGGGTCTTGATCCACAGAAAGCATTTGACAGAGTAAGGTGGGACCTTATGAGCATGGCAATGGAAGCATTTGCATTTCCTGAAAAAATTATAAGGCTGTTTAGGAGGATATATGAGGGATCAGAGGCAAATATTAAAGTGGGTGAGGTCCTCACTGATAATTTCTGTTTGAGTAGAGGAACCAGGAAGGGGTGTCCTCTTTCCCCTTTGTTATTTGCATTATACTTAGAACCACTGGCAAACAAAATAAGGGACTCAAAAATTCAAGGCTATAATTGGTATGGTAGTCAAGAAAAGCTCTCTCTATTTGCAGATGATATTATTTTACACCTGTCAAAACCAGAGACATTACAGTGTTGAACATTTTGAGGCAGTTTCAAATCTTTTTGGGATACAAAATTAATGAAGCTAAAACAAAGGCAAAAGTGGTAACATATATACCCACACACAAATTGGTTCAGCAATATCCGTATTTATGTGGACATGATAAAATGAAGTATTTAGGAGTATGAATTAAAAATTATTCTGGTGTGGCAGCTAAGGATATGTGGGAAGAGACTAAAGAAAAGATAATACAAAAACTGAGAAAATGGAAGCTTTGTTTTATGGATATGAATAGTAAGATACAAGCAGTCAAATGTTTTTAGTCTCTTTAGTCTTATACACAGGTCAGGCATATTTTTTTATCAACCAGAAGATAAGTTGTGGATAGCAATAAAGAGTTGAAGGACATTATCTGGGAGGGGGGAGACAGCATGAGTGAAGTGGGATAAGATGATTCTTCCAGTACAACAGGGTGGATTGGGATTACCCAATTTGAAGGGGCATTTCAAAGCTACACAATTAAGGCTACTATACAGAGCACACGCAGAAAACTATAATTTAAAGTGGAAAGGGATGATGTTGAAACGGGGAAAGCTCAAATAACAAGGAGAGACTGGACTTTTGGATGTAGGCTTTTAAAGAGAATAACAATAATCATACAGACTATTATATCCAAAAAGTAGCAGAAAGTACTCTAAGAACAAAGCCAGTATGGAAATGGAGGAAGGAGATGACTGCAATTAGAGATACAGACAATAGGCAAGAGAGGGCTAGAATCTATTGGAGAAAACTGGCAAAGGAACCAAGGTATTGGGAGCAAATAACTAGACAGGGAAAGGTAATAGAATGGGAAGAGGCCAAGAATTTATTTGGAGTGCAGATTAGTTATTGCCTTCCCTATAAAGGACTGATATCAGAGTATAGACAAAGAGGAAGAAATGGGGGGGGGGTCCTAAATGAAAGACCAGTACTGGTAGAGTTTTTAGTAGAATCTAGAACAGACGATCCCATTAAAAAAGGAATAATTAGTAGAGCATATAAATATTGCATGACAACTGTAAGAATCAAGCAGATGAGGTTAGAAAGGATTGGGAAGAGAGATTGGATAAACAATTCTCAAAGAAACAATGGGAGGATGTATGTATATCTCCCAAATATGCAACAAAATGTGGAAGATTTAGGATTTTAGCTTGGAAATGTTTGCATAGGTATTTTTATACTCCAAGTAGACTCCAGAGAATTTTTCCTCAGGTAGACAGCAAATGTTGGAGGTCTAATGGGGAAGAAAGAGGTACTTGGGAACCTACTTTCTGGGAGTGCAGTGAGTTGGTGTATTTTAAAGATTTGATGGGTGGGTGGACTGGTGTGACAAGGGAGATGATTTTTCTGAGCTATGATACAGAATCAGAATTGCCTATACATGGTAAGGCATTGCTGTGTCTAATTATGGTGGGTGCCAAAAAAGCAATTACTAGAAAATGGAAATCAAAGTCTAAACCAACTGTATTAGAAGTAGTGAATATAGTAACAGAGACAAAGCAACTGGAATTGAGACCTTAGAAAAGGATAGGAGCAAACTACACAGGAAAATGGAAATTGTGGGAATACATACAGGGGAGGAATGAGGTTTAAAAGAAGGCAAGACTTAAATAAGCTATGTAATGTTTGACTGAAAATGATTGGCTAGATTATAAGTGATGTATAATGCTTGCAACTGGGAGTGTGTCAGTATGGTTTGTGATGTAAAATGCTTTCAACTAGGATTGTGTCTGCGTGGTTTGTTTTCATTTATTTAAATGTATGATTGCCTATGTTGTAAGTGATGGTTTAATAAAGATGTTTCTTGTTTAAAAAGGGGGGTGAGAATAATTTATGTAATGTTGCTTAGATTATGTGAAGTACAGCAATATATGTGAAGTATAATGTTTGATAATGTTAATTTGTTGATACAGCTTGATTACTTTTGTATAAATGTAAAATTGTCACAAGTAATAATTCAATAAAGGTGTGTTTAAAAAAATCTTGTGTATTAATATTAAATAATAAATAATAAAAAAAAAAGTAACAGTGTTATGGGGATAAAAGTGCAAGGTCTCTGGGACAAGAAGGATAGAAGAAAACACTATCATAAAAGACATACTAGCTCATATAAAGGCTCTCAACTCTCTGGATTATCTATGGTCCCCAGGAATTCTTCAAGTAGTTATAGACAATACCACAGTGATGTGATATTGTAAAAAGCAAGGGGGAACCAGAAATTACTTCTCTGTGTAGATTAGCCATATTAGCATGGCATACAGCTTTACAGCACAGTCTCACTTGACAGGCGTTTACCAGACAAGCTGAGCAGGACAATGGCAGACCCTCATGAATGGTAAACTAGATCAAGGGATCTTCCAAAATTTGATTAATCTGTGGGAACTCTTCAGGTAGATCTTTTTTTGCCTGGTCTCTAAACAATCAACAGGAGAAATTCTGTTCCAGAACTCCACTGAAGAAGGCCTGTAAGACAGTAGTATTCCTGTATGGTTTTCCATCCTCTACACTAATATCTAGGGTGCTTCCAAATATTCAGAAGGAATCCCCCAAGATAATTGTGGTGACTCCCTTCTGGCCCAGGCATCAGTGGTTTCCCCTCTTTTAGAAATGGCCAGTAGCAATTACCACAAGCATCCTCACAGACTGGATTTACTTACACAATAATAGGGGTGTTTGATACATCATGACCCCAACAACTACAACTAACTGCCTGGATGACAGGATCTTTTATGCACCTCTTTCTTGAGGATGTGCATTTGGTACTGATGGAGGCAAGAAAGCCTGCTACTAAAAAATCATATATAAGCAAATGGAAAAGATTTTCTAGTTGGTGCCAACAAAACAACCAGCACTCATTCAGGACTGTTTCTCTGATTTTACAATATTGGTGAGAGTTACTATCCTATGTCTGTCTTTAATCCTTTGTCAAGCTTCATTTGTCTGCATTTTAGCATTTCTACCCATGATCCCCCTTTTGCAATGCATTCTCATGTCAAATTGTTTTGAAGAGGGTACCACATAAGAAGCCTTCCAGAAAACGAGGTGCCCCTCCTTGAGATCTTAATTTTTGTGTTAGAGTGCTAACACTTGTTCCACTTGAACCAGCTCATCTGGCTGACTTGAGGATCTTAACACGAAAAACAGTTTTATTAATTGCTCTGACCTCTGCAAGAATGGTATCTAGGTTGTAAACACTTATTATGGATCAACCTTATCTAATTTTCCACAGTGACAAGGTTTCTTTGAGAGCAAATCCATCTTTTGTGCCTAGAGTGGTATTACAGTCTACATTAAGCCAAACTGTCAGTCTCCCTGTTTTTCCCTCCTAAATCTAAAAATGAAAGAGAAAGGATACTTCATACCTTGGATGTCCACAGACATCTCGGGTACTAACTTGTCAGAACAAAATCTTTCAGAACTTCAAATTATTCATTTCTTGTGAAGGAAAGAATGGACAACCTGCATCAACACAGACAATTTCCAAGCAGTTGTCAGGCTTTAGCTATGGTTATTCCCTCCCACAGCAAAACTGTTCAGGGCAGGAACAAGGCACACTCTACCAGGGCCTTAGGTTCATCTATGGCTTTTTGGAAACAGTTGGACTCTAGAAGTATTCTAGAAGCAGCAACTTGGTCCTCTGTGCATACTTTTATAAAGCATTATAAACTAGATACTTTTTCCAGTCTAAAACAGGCTTTACTAGGACCATTTTCCAGGGCTTCCTGGACCCTTCCCTTTCCACCTCCCACTTGTTCTAAACTATGGTAATCTACCCATATGGTTTAAGCTACTGCAGCAATGATCAATATGAAGAACATTGTAGTATTGTATAAGTATATTACTATAATAGTAGATTTTCAAATGATCACTGCTGAAGTAGCCACTCCAAACCACCATCCCACTTGCTTCTTCATATATTTTTATGGCAGAGTGTGGACATCTGTTTTTCTTTTTCTTGCAATGTCCCCAGAGGGCCTACCTTTCCTCTCTTGAGCTGAGTTAGTCAGTTTGACTTGAACTGACTAATGGTTTGGGCACATGGAAGATGTCCTGAAGCTTTGGCAACTGGCCAACTGTTAATATCATATATATAGGATATAATCCATATAGGTTACTGCAGCAATGATCATTTAAACATCTACTGTTATGACAAGTTTGTTACGTGCTTTGAAAAACAATGGTCATATAGGTTTCATCTGCTTAGCAAAGTACTATTAAAAAGAGTCAGAACAGGACATTTGATTTTTGTGTTTTAATTTATTTAAATATACAGCAAGACTGCTTTCCTAAATAAGATCTTAGCTTTATTTATTTATTTTTAACACGTTTATAAAATTATCACTCAAGACATAGGAAAACATACATTTATATAAAAGAAAACAAACCATGTTAACGTGTTCACAAGCACAAACATTATACACCGCATACCTTCTTTTATACAAGTATCATCAATCCAACATAACATAAATTGTTCAGTTTCTGCCTTCCCTTAAACCTCTCACCTCCTCCCCCAAAACATTATTATGAATGTACTGTTCTCATTAATTCCCATTTTTTCTATGTAATTTCCTCCTACCCTTTTCTAAAGGTCCTGCCTCCAGTTCTTTTTCTTCTTACAATATTCGCTACTTCAAAAGCATTTGGTTTAGACTTTGATTTCTATTTTCTAGTAATTGAGTTTTTGGCAGCCACCAAAATTAGACTTAGCAAGGCCTTACTATGTCTAGGCAAGTCAGATCCAGTATCCCAGCTCAGGAAATCATTTCCTTAGTTACACCCATTTACTCACGACCAAATACTTCTGACAAATTACTCTGTAGGGATTTTTTAAAATCCGCCAACTCATTACAATCCCAAAACATATTTCCAGTTACCTTTTTCTTCCCCATCATACATCCAACATCTGACATCTACCTGAAAAAAAAAATCTTTGGAGTCTGCTTAGGGTATAAAAATACCTATACAAACACTTTCAAGCAAGTGCCCTAAATCTTCTAAACTCTTAAATCTTCTAGACTTTGTTGCATATTTAGGAGCCATACCTAGTCCCCCCTATTGTCTCCTTGTGAATTGCTTATCCAGTTACTCTTCCTAATCTTTTCTTACCTCCTCTGATTGATTCCTATAGTTATTATGCATGCCCTAGTAATTGCTCCATTTTTAATAGCAGCTTCTGTTCTAGATTCAAATAAAAACTGTACCAGAGCAGGTCTTTTACTAAGGATTCCCCGATCCCTTTCTCTTTGCCTATACTCTATCAATTCCTGAAAGGGAAGGCAGTCTCTAACCTGTAGACCAAATGTCTTAGCCTCTTCCCATTATTTGCTCCCAAAATCTTGTTTCCTTTGCCATTTTTCTCCAGTAAATTCCAAACCATCTTGCCTATCCTCTGCACCTCTAATTGCAGTCATCCCTATCAGGAGAATCTCCTTTCTCCATTCTCATGTTGTCTTAGTTCTTACAATACTTTCTTCTACTTTATGAATATAATATTTTGTATGACTGTTCTCCTTAAGGATCTGTATCCAAAATCCTACTCTCTCTCCTTTTTCCTTGAATTCTGACCACTTCATCATCATTCCTTTCCACTTTGAATTATAACATTCTCCTTGTGTTATGTATATGAGCCTTAAACTGTGTAGTTCTAAAATATCCCTTTAAATCAGGCAATCCTAAACCACCTTGTTCTATTGGAAGGATCAACTTATCCCATTTGACCCTTACCCTTTTCCCCTATGAGGTAAAATTCTTCCACTCTTTATTAATTACTGTCCATTATTTGTCCTCTGGTTGATAAAAATATGCCTTACCTGTATATAAAACTAAAGGGGCTAAAAACATAAAAGCATTTTCACTGCTTGTATCTTGTCATCCATATCCATGAACACGGCATTCCAGTTTCTCGATTTTTGTGTTATTTTTTGCAGTCTCTTCCTATTCCCTGCCATTACAGAATCCTTTTTAACTCATACTCTTAAATACTTAATTTTACAATGTCCCCATAACTATGGGTATTGCTGAACCAATTTGTGTGTGAGTACATAGTTTACAGCTATAGCCTTTGTTTTTTTTCATCATTAATTTTGTATACCGTAAAAACTTGAAGTTGCCTGAGAATGTTCCACAACACTGAGATGACCTTTTCTGGTTTTATCAGGTACAAAATAATATCATCTGCAAATAAAGCCAGCTTTTCTTGATTACCAATACCAAATTATATCCTTGAATGTCTGTGACCCTTATTTTCTTTGCCAGTGGCTCTAAGTATAACTCAAATAACAAAGGGGAAAGGAACACTCCTGCACTGTTTCTCTGTTCAGGCTCAACTTATCAGAAATTAATCCTCTCACTTTAATTTTTGCCTCTGTTCCCTCAAATACCCTCCTAAGTAACCTTATTATTGTATCAGGGAATGTAAATGCTTCCATTACACTAGTCATAAAATCCCAACTTACTTTGTCAAATGCTTTCTCTGTATCAAGACCCACCAACAGCAGCAGTATTATTTTACATTCTGCCTCCCTCTGGATCATCGTTTTACAAATGTTGTCAAATGTTTGCCTCCTCTCCACAAAACCACAGTGATCCATAACTATTAAATGTTAAGTTGTCTATCTCGCCTTCATTCTTGCTGGATGGGTTCGGAGCCGACCTCGGCTCCGACTCGGCCACTCTAAAAGCTCGAGAGTTGGTTCCACCGGCTCGAGGCTCCCCTTATATCCCACAATGCTAGGCGAGAGTTACCCCAGATCTCGTTTGCCACTACAGCTTCGAGGTTGGTTGTTTCTACCGGTTCCTGGTGAGTGTTAATTTTTCTTGTAAAAATTACTCTTTAAAACCCCTAAATGTTTCCGTTTCTTTCCCAAAGAACCTTTGGTTCTTCCATTGGGCCCTTAGGCCTTCCCTTCCCTAGTGGAGTGTTTGTGTTTCTTGTAGTTTACTCTAGTTTAGTGTACTTTAAATACTAGTATTACTACTAAATTTATTGTTTTTTCCTGACAGGGTATAACTTGTGTGTTTGGGTGAGTGTTTGTGTACACCTGTCAGTCAGGAAAATGTCTAAAGAAGCAAAGGTCTCCGGATTCAAGAAGTGTGATGCGTGCTGTCAGAAAATGTCTCTGACAGACGCTCACACTTCTTGTGTCTATTGTCTGGGGCCTTTGCACCTGCAGGACTCCTGTGCTGTGTGCCATGGCTTCAGCCCCAGGGTCCTGCAGGAAAGAAAAAACAAATTAATTCTTAGAGGCTTACTGAAGCCAGAGGATTCCCTGTCAGTTTCAACAGGAAGCCCTCTAAGGCATCGAGGTCTTCGGCTCCGGCTTCTGAGCCGAGACCTCAGGTTGCTCAACCTTTGCCTTTATCGGCTCCGGCTGGAGCCGATAAGTCTCAGTCCACAGTTTCTGTGGCTCCCTCGCCTCCGCCCGGCCCCGAGGTTATTGAGTTCCGTGTCGGCTCCGACCAGACCTTCGGAGCCGACAACTAGGAAGAGGTCTAGGTCACCATCTCTTGGCTCCGTTCATTCGGCTCCAGGATCTCCCCTGCTGTCTGAACGGAGCCAAAGGTCTCATTCCTCTAGGTCATCGAGGCTGTCCGATCATGACCTTCAGAGGGTAGTGAGTCGACTACTTAAGTCCGAGGCACTAGCCCAGATGCTTCAGAGCCCGACTCATCAGTCGATGCCTGCCCCGTCCATCAACATTTTCCTCCTTCGACTCTCTTGAGTTCGAGCCGGGTCGCGTCGGAACCGAGACTGTGATTACGAGCCGAGACAATTGTCTTCGGCTCCGTCGCCGGCTCCGTTTCTTCTTTGGAAGAATCTCGGCGCCGGACTTCCCTCGTCGGCTCCAAGGGGTGAGTGGCATCGGACCCTTGTCCGACCCCCTCTCCCTCTCGGGCTTCGGCGCTGGTGAGTTCGGCTCCGACATCGGCCTCGGAGCCATCACTGTCGGTGCCGAGGGGGTTCTTAGCTCGGGCGGGGACCTCTGGCTCTGCCTGACAGGGGTGCATTCGAGGTCATGCGGAGTGTGTTAGAGCCTGGCTCTACTCCACAGTCGGCTCCGTCCGCCTCCCTCTATGCTGCCTCAGGGTAAGTCGACTCACTCCCTCATCCCGGACCGCAGAGAGCCAGCTCCTCAGGAGCCCCTGTGGGATTTCATCCTCTTCGAGGCCTCTCCTGATTTGGCAGAAGAGCCCCTCGGAAGAGGAAGTGCAAGAGGAAACACATTGACTCACCTGAGTCTATCACGTCAGACACAGATTTGGATGATTCTGAGGGTTCCCCCCTGTTCCCCTTCTGAAGATGTCTCATTTGCAGACATTCTGGAGATCCTGAAACAGAGGGGAAATTGGCCAGCCCTCAACCCTTCGGAGGACGAATCTGTGTATCTTGAGGCGTTTGGCTCTCGTCCTTCCACCTCCTGGGTGTCCCCTCCCTTCGACCCCCTCATGCAGGTGGTTGCTAAGAAGGCATGGACGGTTCCTGATTCAGTGGACCCCACTCCCAGGAGACCCTCTAAGTTCATCACAGCTCCATCAGACAAGCAATTTTTATCAAAAGGAGTTTCTGTGGATGCTATGGTGGTAGCTGCTGCCACAAAGAAGGAACTGGCTGATCCTTCAGTGCCTGTCCATCCACCTAACAAGGAGTCTAGGTCCATGGATAGGTACGGGAAGCGGATGTTCTCCTCAGCGACATTTACCATGCGTCGCTGAACTACCTGTGCCATTTCACTCGTCTTCAAAGGGACTTGATCAAGGAAGCGAGTGAAATGTTAAAGGATCCTACAGCTGCGGGTTTCCAAGAAAAGATGAACACGCAGCTGGCTACCCTTAATTCCATATCCAACTCCTCCATGCGCCTCCTCTCTTACGCGGCCGATGGAGCGAGCAGAGCCGAGGGACAGGTGTAGCCTTACGTAGGCACGCCTGGATGCGGCTATGCAATTTTGGACCCTTTCAAGACGTCTTTCACGAACTCCCTTTTGATGGATCATCTCTCTTTGGTCCTCAAGTGAAAGAAACCCTGACTAGGTGCGAGACTGATGGCAAGACCCTTTCTGCCGTCGGAGTCCATTTTTCGACTCCTTCTAGGCCTTACCCCAAAAGCCAGAAGGGTGGGAAGATGTGGTTCCGTAAACAATCTCAAGGGACTTCGCCTGACGACAGAGTCGTTTTTCCTACCAAAGGCAGAGGTGGGAATAACAATGGTAGACGCCGCCCTAGGGGCAGGGGGGTCCGCAGAACCAGGGCAATCGGGAAGCCTTTCCGGACAAGCCCTTTCAGCATCCCTGAGGTGTTGCCCGACTGCCCATCTTCGAGGCAGTCGGGAAGATTGTCACTGTACCCAGAAGCCTGGCTATCCCTGACTCAAGACAAATGGGTACAGTCCATCATTTCCGAAGGCTATTCTATCCCCTTTCTTCGTTTTCCAAATCAGTCAAAAATCCCTTCCAGATGTTCCACCCGCTCAAAGGGATATAGCAGCTTTGGAAATTTCAAAACTGCTTGCAAAAGAGCAATTCAGCCAGTGCCAGCAGACCAACAAGGATCCGGAATCTACTCAAGGTTCTTTTAGTTCCAAAGAAAACAGGGACTGGAGACCGATTTTGGATCTCAGTGTCTTGAACAAATCAGTCAAGAAAACAAGATTTCGGATGGTCACGCTGCAATCCATTCTTCCCCTTTTGGGCAAAGGAAACTGGATGTGCTCTATAGACCTTCGGGATGCGTACTATCACATAAAATGAACAGACGCTCCAGAAGATTCCTCCGCTTCAGGCTGGGAACCAGTCATTTTCAGTTCAGGGCCCTGCCCTTTGGTCTCACCACTGCCCCGGTGTTTACCAAATGCATGGCAGTGGTAGCTTCTCACCTGAGACGACAAGGATTCCAGGTGTTTCCATATTTGGACGACTGGCTTCTCACAGCTCCCACCAAGCATCTCCTTCTGATGGCCAGAGATTATACTTTCGCGTTTGTCAAAAACTGGGTATTTCAATAAATTGCGAAAAGTCTGTTTTGTCGCCTTGTCGCTATTACCTACATAGGCGCAAATCTAGATACTATAAACATGTCTGCAAGGCTAACTCACCAAAGGATATCAGACATTCACAAATTGGTGTCACTTCTTCTCAACAACAACAGAGTCAAAGCCAGGTTAGTTCTAAAGGTGTTGGGAATCATGGCAGCGGCCATACCTCTCCTTCCATTGGCCAGATACCACATGCGGATCCTTCAGTGGATGCTTTTACTCAATGGTCATACCAGGAACTTCCAATGTCTCACACCATTATGATCACGCAAGCGTGCAAAAGCATCTCATGTGGTGGATGTCTTCCCAGCTCCTGTCGGAAGACCATTTGTTCCACCTCCTCCGGTTGCTACTCTGACAACGGATGCCTCCCTGATCGGGTGGGGGCATTATCAGGGCAGGACAGTCCAGGGCACATGGCAACCAAACGAATGCCACTTGCACATAAATGTTCTGGAGATGAGAGCAGTGCTTTTAGCGTTGCAAGCCCTTCAAGACTCTCTTCCCTTGGGAACAATTGTAATCCAGACAGACAATATGTCTGTAGTGTGGTACATCAACAAACAAGGCGGAACCAGATCATACCCCTGTGTCGAGAAGCACTCAGACTGTGGCAATGGGCGATTTCTTCTCAGCGTTTTCTGATAGCAACGCACATCCCCGGGAAGTCCAATCACATTGCGGACAAGTTGAGCAGAGCTATACTCATGCCTCACGAGTGGTCTCTGAAAGACTCTGTAGTGAGAGAAATTTTTCTCAAGTGGGGTCAGCCTTGCTGCGATCTTTTTGCTACTCCCCAAAACAGCAAGTGCAGAGAATATTTCACTCTGTTCCCTTTACCAGGCCAACCCAGCAGAGACGCTCTAGTCCAAGTTTGGTCCCGGGGACTTCTGTATGCATATCCTCCTTTCCCACTGATCTCTCAAGTAATACAGAAAGCTATCGCTCAGAAGGCCTCATTGATCCTCATTGCTCCTTACTGGCCTCGACAAGTGTGGTTCCCCTTTCTACATCGATTTCTTTTGAGCGACCGTGGAATCTGGACCTAGTTCCAGATCTTTTGATCCACCAGTCGGGTCAGTTTCATCGCCCCTCCCTCTCTGAACCTCACTGCTTGGTTCCTCCAGTTCCAACCGTAGCCAGGCTTCCTCAATTATCTCACTCTGTTAGAGATATATTGATAGCTTCCCATAAATCTTCCACTCGAAAGATTTATTTGAGTAAGTGGAAACGCTTCTCATATTGGGCACAAGGAAAGGACATAGATCCTTTCACCGCTTCCATCCAACTAGTCCTTGATTTTCTAGCTGAACTCTTCCATGCAGGTTCATCTCCATCTACTCTTAAGGTTCAATTGGCAGCTATTTCTAACTTCCATGTGGGTATTTCTGAATCTGCCCTAATGTCCCACAAACTTTGCAAAGCCTTTTTGAAAGGAGTTTTCTTATCAGACCTCCTATAAGAAATCCTCCTTCTCCTTGGGACCTAAATTTAGTTCTTGCTTCTTTGATTCTTTCCCCTTTCGAACCTGCAGCTTCATGTTCCTTGAAATTATTATCATGGAAAACTCTCTTTCTGGTGGCTATCACATCAGCTAGAAGAGTTTCAGAACTTCAAGCACTCAGTTGTCGTTCTCCTTATCTTTTGTTCCATAAGGACAGAGTATCTACGAACTAACCCGTCCTTTTTGCCTGAGGTGGTTTCAACATCAAATCTAAACCAAAGCATTGACCTCCCTGTCTTTTTCCAGAGTATTCCAATAGGTCTGAACAAAAATTACACTGCCTGGATGTTCATCGTCAATTAAGGTACTACTTGGATAGGACAAAACAATTCAGAAAATCTGATCAGCTGTTTGTCTCCTATGGAAAGCAGAAAGGGACTTTCAGTTTCAAAGGTATCATTATCCAGATGGCTAACATCTTTGATTTCCCTGGTATATGAAATTAGACAACAAAATTGCCTAATAAACCTAAAGCCCATTCCACCAGAGCTTTGGCTACTTCTTTAGCCTTCCAAGACAGACTGCCTATTGACACCATTTGTGCAGCGGCTACTTGGGCTACTCCTCACACTTTTATTTCTCATTATAAGTTGGATTTAGCTTCTAGGCATAGAGCTAACTTTGGTTCCACTGTTCTCAGGAGTCTGTTCCGTTAGGCCACCGGGACAAGGTGCTAGGACGGTCCCATCCAGCAAGAATGAAGTAGATAGACAACTTAACATATAGAAGTTATGTTCTTACCATAACGTTCCATGTTAGTTGTCTTCTTCTCGCCTTCTTCTTGCCCCACCCTCCTTCCCCTGGCCTGGACAGACCTAGAGGAGTTGTGATCGTGACCTCTCTTTCTACCACCTCTTTCTTAGTCATATGCTATTATGCATATTTCTTGGTTCAGGATGTAGGTCACCCTTCTTTCTTCCTGTTGTTAGAGGTGGATTCTGTTTTACAGTTATACTGTTACTGTTATAAGCTGGGGTTAGCTTACAAACGAGATCTGAGGTAACTCTCGCCTAGCATTGTGGGATATAAGGGGAGCCTCGAGCCGGTGGAACCAACTCTCGAGCTTTTAGAGTGGCGGTCGGGCCGAGGTCGGCTCAACCCATCCAGCAAGAAGAAGGCGAGAAGAAGACAACTAACATGGAACGTTATGGTAAGAACATAACTTCTATTTTTGTCAACACCTTTGCCATTCTTTTAGTTATTATAGACAAACACTTTATAATCATGGTTTAAAATTGAAATGGGCTTATATGAAATTGAGTCTGATGTGTCTTTACCATCTTTAGGTACTGCATCCACCACAGCTTTCTTCCAGGATGTTAGTACTTCTTCTCCTTTTAAAATACTAGTAAAAAGAAACCTTCCAGACCTTTAACATTTTCTTCCTTATAAGCTTCCACATGTCCACAGGAATGCCATCTGTTTCTGGAGACTTTCCTGCAGACTGATTATACATCACTGTCTTTATCTCATCGCCTCCTGTCTTAACTGTTAGTGGTTGAGCCTCAACTACTTCTGACCTTGGCATACTTGCATCTTCCATAAATATTTCCATTTCTGCTTTCTTTTCCACATTCCTCTGCTCTATACAGATAGATGGATAAACCTACAGGTTTTAAGCAGTGTTCAGAGTGCGGACACAAGATTCTTCACTTTGATTCTCAAGACAAATGTGTGTACTGTTTAGAAGCAGCACTCTTGCAGTCCAAGTGTGCCATATGGGAGGGGTTCAACCCCACAGCAACTGCCGAAAGATGTAACAAGTAATCTTGAAAGGGCTTCTGCCTCTGTTCTGTTTCAGATTCAAAGAAGCAACCTCATAAATACCCCAGGGCTTCATCAGAACCTCCTGCTAAATTCTAAAAAATTCAAATCCAACTTCTATGGCTCTGAGACCAGGTTCTTCACCAGTGGATCCAAAAGCCCTCTTGGATTCATCTGTATCTACTTTGACAACATTATCTCTTGTGTTGGATCCTCAGTCCTTCTCAGATCAGACTTCATTAGGATTCAAAACTACTGCAACCCCTCCAGATCCTTCTCATCCCTCGGATCAGAAGGGGTTGGATTACAAGACTGTCTCCACTATCCTCTTCCTTAACATCGGAGCCTAGGACTTTGGTTCCAAGAGCTAGGAGCTGGTAAGCAGAGGCATCTATTCCATCAGTCTCTCCCATGGTATCCACTAAATGTTTACAGACCCCAAGGCATTCCCACCCTCAGTCAGTAGCTTCATCTAGATCGTCCCAAAACCTTTCTGAATATGATGTGGGGAGGATGGTAAGGAAGAATATCAGGGCTCAGATCGAGATGGGGGTCTTGTCAGCTCCATCCCCTTGTGGCTCTGTGAGCATCCCAGCCAGTGTAGATTCTCCTTCTCTGATACGGCTCTTGGTATCACAGCCCCAGGACCTTAGCCAAATAAGAGACTCTATCAGATTCAAAGACCTTTGCTTCCTCCACTCTGACAGTTGCCTTGACCACCTCTTCTCTAAGATCTTCAGATCAGAGTGGGTCTTGGATCTGGGAAGTTGAGGTCAGAGCGGAGGACAGGAGTTTGGCTCCAATTTTATCAGAGCCATCTCTTTCTCTTAGTGCTTCGGCTGTCAGCATCACTGGTCTGATTCTATCTGGAAGCCAGTTATCCGAGGCCCTTGACATTTCTTCTTTGAGGGCTTTGGCCCAGATGGAGTTGGGCACGGGTTCTTTGGGTCCCTTGGCTATCCAGATCATAGAAAAGGCCTTCTCTGCAGACAGAGATACTATCACTTTGGCTACTATTCTGCCCAGTCGCTATTTTTCAGATCTGGGAACTGGGCCTTCCTTTCCTGTTCAGGGTCAGACTGTCTCGAAGAGTATCCAGGATCTTCCACCTGAGGTGACCCCCACCTCTTCCAATACCTCCCCTGAACATCCCACAGAGGAGATGCCACAGAAGAGGACATGCAAAAAGATGCACTTAGACTCTCCCATGGAGTTCCTCACAGAGGATACAGACTTCGGTGAGTGAGATGGATCCCGAAAATCACCACCAGAGGGTGTCTCTTTTACAGACATTTTGAAAATTTTGAAACAAAGAGGTGGTTGGTCATCCCAAGATCCTACTTCTGAGGAGTCTGTATTTCTGGAAGCCTTCTGGACAGGTGGATCCTCTCACAGACTTGGTGGCCTGCCTGGAGTGGAAGGAGCCAGACACTGTAGAATCCATGCCTAAGTGACGTGACAAAATCCTTTCACCCCCTAAAGACTTTTTTTTTTTTTTGGTCGAAAGGTATTCCAGTTGATACTATGGTGGTGGCAGCTGCCACTAAGAAAGAGCTAGCTGAACAAAGCTCTACTGTCCACACGCCTAACAGGGAGTCTAGAGCAATGGACAGGTTCGGCAAGTGCATTTATGCTTTGAGCACTTTCGTGCTGACAGAGCTCAACTACCTGGCCCATTTTATACATGTGCAGAGAGACCTGGTCAAAGAACTCTCTGACTCGTTAGTGGAGACCATGCCGACAGAGGACTACGGGAAAGTTTCTCCAAAGCTGACGACTCTTTCTTCTCTTTCCAATTCGTCCATGAGGCTCATCTCTCATTCAGTGGAGGGTACCTCATGGGAAGCTGGCACTGGCATTACTGTGTGCAGACATGCCTGGATGAGGCTTTGTGACTTCACGGAGCCCTTTAAGGTGTCTTTTGTCAAGGCTCCCTTTGATGGTTCCTCTTTGTTTGGACCATCAGTTAAAGACACCCTGACCCACAGCAAGAAAGTGGGCAAGACCTTGTCTGCTGTAGGGATCAAGTTTTCCACCTCTCAAAGGGCCTACTCCAGGAATCAGAGAGGCCAAAAAAATTTGGTTCCATAAGTCTCAAGTGTCTTTTCCTGACCAACTCTAAGAGCTCTACTCCAGAGGCAGAGGAGGGGGCTTCAATAGGAGACATCACCACAGGGGCAGAGGGGGCCCACAAAAGCAGGGCTTCAGGGAACCTTTTTCTGAAAAGCCCTATCAGTGCTCCTGAAGTGTTGTACAATTGCTCTTCCCTGGAGGCAGTCGGGTGTCCTTTTTCTCTGCACTCAACTGCCTGGGCTCAGTTAACTAAAAATATTTGGGTGCAAAGCATAACATCCAGAGGCTATTACGTTCCCTTTTCCCTTACGCCACCAAGCACATGAAAGACACTCCCTGATGTTCCACCCAGTCAGAGGGAGTCTGCAGTATTAGAAATTCAAATCTTACTGTGTAAAAGTGTCATTGAAGAGGTCCCAACCGAACATAGTGGATCCAGAACTTACTCTCATTTCTTTTTAGTGCCAAAGAAGACCAAGGACCCAAAGCCAGTCTTGGGACCTGAGCAGACTGAACTTGTATGTAAAGAAAGTGACATTTCAGATGGTTGTATTACAGTCTATCCTTCCGGTGTTAAGGAAAGATGTTTGGATGTACTCTGTGGACTTTCACTCCAATGGAGCTCAGGAACTTTGCACTGCAACTACCAATGGGCGGAGCCTAAGCCTTTTAACAGAATCAAATTATGTACCCACATTTCAAATAAATATATAAATAAATATATCTGGAACCATAGGGGTTATGAAAGAAATATAAATAGCTAATCCTTCAACACAAACTATTTTTTTATAGTGGTAGTATTCTTTAAGTTCTAGGTCTTAAACTGAATTTTATAAGCCACAGTAAACACCGTGACTATTACGTTTGTAATATTTTATAAACATCTTAAAACATTTCAGCAGCTACTCAAGTTACAGATATGCTATCAAGCAGCATTTTATTCATCTAGCTGAGAGCTTTCATATGAATCTAGGGAATTCTGTCTGTTACTATATTTAGAAATATGTGAAAAATATATCTATATAAATTAATATCATAAAAACAACAGTTAATATCTCTGTACCTGCACTAGACAGAGGTCAAATATTAATGCAGTTGAGTTTGTGTGTAAGCTTTAAGATGACATCTTTTAAAAGCTTGTATATAGCATGGTTTTGCAATTATTGATGCAAATATGAACAAACAATATTTGATGCCTAGAGGCATCAATAGGAGTTAACTGCAGATGCACCTGGAGGCATCACTCGGATGTAATGAGTTAAAGAATGCATACTATCACATCAAAATAGACAGTCGCTCCAGGAGTCACTTGTGCTTCCTGCTGAGAGTCAGTCACTACCAATTCAAAGCCCTGTCCTTTGGACTCACCACAGCCCCCAGGGTGTTTAGCTGTTACCACTGCCATGCATTTGGTAATCTCAGACTACAAGTTTTTCAGGTGTCCCCGTATCTAGACAACTGGCAACTGATTGCCCCAACCAGGCATCAACAATCTCATGCCAAAGATTACCTTTACCACATATCCAATCAAATCATAACCAGTACCAGTTCAGTCTTTGGAGTTTATCAGGGTTCAGGTGAACACAGTTACCAAATAGCTTTTTTATCCCTACATAGGATAGTCACCTTGAGGAACCAAGTCCAGACTTTATGAGTTCATCTTACTCCTTCTGCCAGGCTTGTTCTTCAAGCTCTTGGATCTATGGCAGCTGCTATAACACTAGTACCTCTGGCAAGGTTCTATATACATGTTCTCCAGTGGACCTTGGCTGTACTGTGGTCTGTACTTCACCAGTCTCTATCTGCTCCTATCAAATTGACAAAAAATTGAAAAACCCACCTGGAATGGTGGATTAATGCTGATGTGTCAGTTGGCAGACCATTTATCCTTCCCTTTCCCACAGCCACAGTGACCACAGATGCTTCCTAGCTGGGGGGGGGGGTGCATTTCAAGGGGAAGATGGTCCGAGGCATGGTGACTTCCATAAAAACCAGAATGCATATCAATATCCTAGAGATGAGAGCAGTTGCAAGCCTTTCAGAACATTCACACTCTGGGGACCATTGCAATTCAAACAGACAATATGTCACTAGTCTGCTAAATCAACAAACAAGGAGGAACCCATTCTTACCCGCTTTACAGGGAGGCCAGGAGAGCTTGACAATGGGTGATCTCTTCACACCGCTTTCTTGCTGCAACTCACATACTGGGGAAATCCAATGTGCTGGCAGACAAGCTAAGCAGGTCCATCCTGACACCTCATGAGTGGTCCCTCAACCAAACAGTAGCGAATAAGACTGGGGCCACCCTTGTCGTGACCTTTTGCCTCCCCTCATAACAACAACAAGTGCAGCAAGTACTTCATGCTGATGCCCCGCCGGGGAGTCCCCGAGGGATGCTCCAGTCCACGATTGGCCCTCTGGTCTCCTTTATGCTTATCCTCCCCTTCTTCTTCTTCTTTTGGCTTTTTCCTGATTAGGGGTCACTACAGCGGATCACCTGTCCATGATTGGCAGTGAAGTTTTACAGTGTCTTCCCTTCTGTTTGAGTTAAATGCCTAGTCTTTAACAAAGTTGGAACATATAGTTCCTGAACTGCTCTAACAGATGTTTGGATGGGTTGGTGAGGAGCCATTTGTCTAGATGTGGAAACACTCAGAATCCCAACAGTCTCAAGTGAGCTGCTATCACTGCCATACACTTGGTAAACACCCTGGGGGCTATAGTAAGACCAAAGGGCAGGGCTCTGCACTGATAGTGACTGGCTCTCAGCCAAAAGCACAGAAATCTTCAGGATCATCTGTTCATCTTGATGTGATAGTACAAGTTTTGAAGATTGAATGAGCACATCTGATCATCCTTGCACAAAAAGGGCAGAATGGACTGAACTGTGACCATTCAGAAAGTACAGTTGTGTACACTTACCATAAATGTAGATGTTTGAGTGTATTCACTGTTGCAGTCATCACACTTGGGTTATCCTGTCAGGGGTAGCCCTCAGTCTGCCCCGAATACCAGAGGCTTAGTATTTCTGCGTCGGTTGCTGTCGCTCCAGGACTGACGTCAGGTCATCAGTGGTATAAAAACAGGAAGCCGACGTCATTATATCAGTTTTTCTTGCCTCAAATGTCAGGAGTAAGAGTGAGGAAGAGAGAGAGAGAGTGAGACAAGGGGGATGGAGGGTGTGAAACCAGGACTGCAAGAGTGAATACACTCGAACATCTACATTTATGGTACGTGTACACAACTGTACTATGTTCTTCGTGTTGCAGTCATCACACTTGGGTCGATTCCCAAAGCTGAAGAAACGGGTGGAGGCAGTCAAGAAGAGTCGGGGCTAGCTAGTATGCCCTGCAGGACTGCGGTTGCAAAGCCTGCCCTGGATTTGGAAAAGATAGGCAGGTGGTAATGCTTGGGGAAGGTATGAGCAGAACTCCATGTTGCAGCCTCCAGGATGTCCCTGGTAGGGACCCCTCTGAGAAAGCTGCAGAGGTGGAAGTTGCCCTAGTGGAATGTGTTGTGACCCCCTGTGAGGGTGGTTTCCCATCATGTTTGTAACAGAAATGGATACAGTGTGCTATCCATTTGGAAACTGTTTGTTTTGATATGCCCTTGCACTCTGCCCCTGCTGCAAAGCTGACTAGTAACTGATCAGATTTCCTAAAGGGCTTAGTCCTATCCAGGTAGAATCTGAGCTGTCTGTGCACATCTAAAGAGTGCAGGATCCTTTCCCCCTTATTTTGAGGTTTACAGACAGAGGTGGGCAAATTAATAGATTGGTTGAGAGCCACACTGGACACCACTTTAGGCATCAAAGTTGGGTTAGTCTGAGGGAGACCCTGTCAGCATGAAAAATGATGAAGGGTTCCACAGCCATGAGTGCTTGTAGTTTAGACACTATTCTAGCTGAAGTGATGGCCAGAAGCAAGGCTGTTTCAAAGAGAGGAATTTTAACTCTACTGAAGCTGCAGGCTCAAAGGGGGGTAGCGTGAGCTTTTCCAACACAAAGTTAAGGACTCAAGCAGGTGTAGGGGCTTTTCTGGGTGGCCTTACGTTGTTAGCCCCTCTAAGAAATTGTTTAATGAGAGGGTGTGAAAAGAGAGGTGCCTCTGTGCTGTAATGAGCAGAGATGGTAGAGGCATGGATTTTAATAGAAGAGAAGGATAGGCTCCTGTGAAGTAGATCTGCTAGGTAATCCAGGATGAGAGGTAAGGAGGGCTGTGCTGGTTCAGCTCCTTCAGCCTGGATCCAGCAGAAATACCTTTTCCATTTGTCAGCATAGGATTTTCTAGTACTCTGTCATCTGGCTTCATGTATAACATCCAGGATTTGCTTGCTAAGGCTGGCCACTGGAGGAGAGGTCAAGGAATAAGCCAGGCTGCCAGGTTCAGGGTCTGCAATTGTGGATGCAAGAACTCTCCCTTCTGCTGGGTCAGGAGAGTTGGAATATGAGGGATGTGTCATGGAGGCAACAGTGACAGACTGCGCAGTAGTGGGTACCAGTGTTGGCATGGCCAGTCTGGGGAAATCAGGATTGCCATTGGACTTTCCTCCCTTATTTTGAGTAATACCCTTGTAAGAAGAGGTAGAGGGGGAAATGCATAGATCGAGAGGTTTACCCATTGGAAGGATAGGACATCCACTTTCCAGGCCTTGCTGTGAGGTTCCCTGGTGCAGAATTTGCTGAGCTGGTGGTGGTTGTGGGAGGCAAATAGGTCCACCTTTGGGGTACCCCATTTCTGGATTATGAGGCCGAAGGTGTTGTGGTTTAATTGCCACTCATGTGGGTCTAGGAGATTTCTGCTTAAGTTGTCTGCCAGAGAGTTGTGGTTGCCTGGCAGGAATTGTGCTAGCAGGTGAATATGCATGGCTGAAGCCATGTGCCAAAGGGTCATGGCTTGCCTGCAGAGTGAGTAAGAGTGGGTTCCTCCCTGCTTATTGATGTACCACATCATTGTGGTGTTGTCTGTTTTGATTAGTAGAGGCCCCAGAGTGTTGGGGTCTGAAAGCTGATAGAGCATGCTGAACAGCTAGCATCTCTTTTTGGTTGATGTGCAGATGAATTTGATTTGGGCTCCTGTTGCCCTGAATGCACCTACCGTCCAGGTGTGCACCCCAGGCATAGTCTGATGCATCTATGGTTAGTGTCTGGGTGGCATGAGGTTATAAAAGGGGAAGTCCCTTGTTGTGGTTGCATGCTGCTGCCCACCAAAGAAAATCTTTCCTTAGACAAGCTATCATAGGTATAATAGTTTCCAGGTCCTGAGAATGTTGACACCAAATGCTTTTTAAGTACCATTGACGTTTCCTCATATGCAGTCTGGCATATGGAATTAGTAGAATGCAGGAGGCCATGAACCCTAGAGCTTGCAGGATTTTCCTTATGGATAACTGGGTTCTGGTGGCCAGTTGAGAGAAGTAGCCTTTCAGATAGGCTTGTTTTTCTGGAGTAAGGAATGCCACCTGGGATGCTGTGTCCAGGCTTGCTCCCAGGAATACAATTTTCATGTACACCAGTGAGGTCAGTAGATCCTTTACAAATGTCAGGTGCTGCAACAGCTTTTCCTGACTGTCTGCATGAATCAGGCAGTCGTCCAAGTAGGGGTAAGTTTGAATATTTCTTTGTCTGCAAAAAGCAATGGCTGGAGCCAGGCATTTTGTGAAAACTCTGGGAGCAGTGGATAAGCCAAAGGGAAGTGCAGAGAACTGATAATGCATAGATTCTGCCCTGAAACATAGATATTTCCTGCAAGACTCTCTGATTGGGATGTGCAGATAGGCCTCTTTTAGGTCTAGAGTGGCTAACCAGGCATCTTTGGATAGCATAGGAAGAAGCTGCTGGAGGGTGAGCATTTTGAATTTTGATACCACCAGGAAGGTGTTTAGAATGATAGATCTAGGATTGGGCGTCAGGTGCCCCCTTTCCTGGGTACCAGGAAAAGTCTGGAATAGAAACCTTGGCCTATCTGGTCTGCAGGAACAGGCTGAATTGCCCTCATGGAGAGCAGGGAATGAACTTGGTTTTGTGCCTCTGCCCACTGGTTTGGAGGAAGATCTGGGAACCCTTTTGGGGTTGGCAGTGTGTGGAAATAAAATCTGTACCCCTGGAACACTATGTTGGGGACCCATCGATCGTTGGTGATGGAGGCCCAGTTTTTTTGCATGGGAGGCAAGTTTTCCTCCTAGGGGCACAAGCAGGTGGGCAAAGGTAAGAGATGAAGTTGAAAAGTCATTGTGAATTCTTTCCATAAGGAGTGACTTAGAATTTAGAAGTGGAGGTACTCCATTGCTTGGATCTCTGCATTCCCTGGGACTGCTGTCTGGGGGATCTGCTTCCCCTAGGTCTAGTCTGAGCCAACCTAGAGGGGGCTGGGAAGGACCAGTGTTTTGAGGGGCAATGCCTACTGAATCTTGGCGGCTGGGCTTGCAAAACCTCTTTAACTGTCTGCATAAATTTAGCTTTTTCTTCCATCTTTTTTAAAACCTCTTCTGCCTTTGTTCAGTGGTGTGTCCAATAACTTTGATTTGACATGGTCTGGCAAGGTCTGTTCCTTAAGCCAAACATGCCTTCTAAGTACAGAACCTGTGACTGCTGCCCTGCAGGATGCTTCTAGGGTGTCAAACCCACATTGCATGGTATGCTTAGTAACTTGGCTTGCAGAATGCATAAGCTCCTGTGAGTCTTTATTTTCTGCACAGTCTGGAAAGGTAAATAATTTTTGTTTAATAAGTTCCATAGTATGTTGCTGGTATTTAAGCATGTGTAACTGACAATTTAATGCTCTAATGGCAAGAGTTGCAGAGGTGTATACTTTTTTAACCCATCTGTCTAAAGCTCGGGAATCCCTGTCCGAAGGGGTAGGATGCTTAGCTGTGGTTGCTTTTATTCCTTTAGGTCCTTGTGAGATGACCTCTGGGTCAGCAGTAGGATTTTTTAAAATAAATATGTGTGAGTCAGGGACTCTGTAATACCTGTCAGGTTTCCTGGGAGCAAGAGGTAGAGTATCAGGAATTAAACTGGATTCCATGAAAACATCATCCACAGCATCTAGAACAGGAGGAATAGATAAGGGTCTGTGCTGTGGTAAATCTAAAAATTCCATGAGTCTCTTTTTGGACTGAGGATAATCCTGGCATTACCAATGGAAATGTTCTCTCAAGGTATGTAGGGTTTCAGCAAAAGAAAAATCCTCTGGAGGAGAGGCAGAAGGAATGGATTCCTCTCCATCTGAATCCTCATAAACAGATAAGGGCATGTCTTCATAATCAGAAACCTCAGAGTCGTCGGACTCTTGGTCAGATAAAGCTGCTGGGGACAAGTCTCTTTTTCTTTTAAAAGGGGTAGGCTGGCTTCCCCTAATCAGCATGATAAGGTCTTCCACCATTTTAAGCATTTGAGATTGAGGCATGGAAGCAGGTGCTTCAGCTTGGGTCGCCTTTTTTTAGATACAGTTCGTACCCTGGGCCTTAGAAACTCTGTAGTTTTAGAAAGAACTGAAGACGCGAAAGAAATCGTCAATTTGTGTCGAATATCAGTAGTGCAAAGAATTGCCTTGGAAGGCGGTGCCTGCACAGCGGCTGTGGACCCATCCAAGGTAAAGACATCTGCAGGTTCTGTAGTCAAAGAAGAGTCTTACAGCATACCAGACTCCGAACAGGTCTTGGTAGCGGCCTGCGAATCCATAGATGCGGGCATCAGGGGCTGCGAAAGCACCTCACTGAGTACCAATGAACTGGCGACTAGCTGAACGGAAGCATCACAGGCAGTTTTGGACCTGTGTGGTCTGTCTCTGTCTTTATCCTTACGTTTTTTCAGAAGATCGGTAGTTGAATGGCATACCGAAGCCATTTCGGAATATGGAGATCGAGAGCGAAAGTATTTAGCTTCGATAAGGGCCTGATGATGTATAGTTCTGGTGTTGAACAAAGCACAAAACTGACAGCGAGGAACATCGTGGTCTTGGCCTAAACAGGTGATGCAGTAAGAATGGAAATCTCAGTGTGGTATTTGCTTTCCACAGGCGAGACGATTGTTAATTTTTTCTGACATCGGTTAGAGCAAATAAAAGGATCCGCAATGGGGTACTTAGCTGCAGAAGACTTCAACTTCAATTTCAGAAATGAAAACTCAGTTAGTGGCCAACCGGCACTCGTGCAAACTGCTTCTTCTTCGGGCTCCTCAGCAAGAAAGACTGATGTAATGGTGTCGGCTGCATGTTTTTATACCACTGATGACCTGATGTCAGTCCAGGAGCAACAGCAACCGATGCAGAAATACTAAGCCTCTGGTATTTGGGCTGACTGAGGGCTATTCCTGACAGGATAACCCAGGTGTGATGACTGCACTAGTGAAACACGAAGGACATCTTTGACTTCTTCACAAGTTGATTCAGGTTGCTTAGATCCAAAAGTGGTCTCAGGTCCCCTGTCTTCTTTGGTACTAAAAAGAACCTTGAGTAAGTCCCGAATCCTCTTTGGTCTGGTGGGACCTTCTGGATGACTCTTTTGTCTGTCAGCTTTTGAATCTCCTGAGCAGCAGCTTCTCTCTGACGGGGGGAGGTGTTGGGAAGCATTCTTCTTTTGTTTGGAGGAATCTGGAAAAATCTGTATATTATTTTTAGCACCCAAGAAAATTTTGTTATAGAAGCCCAGACATCTAGGTGCAAACACAAGCATCCCCCAACTTCCTCCAGAGATGGGCAGTCAGGCAACCCTTCAGGAGTGCTGAAAAGGTCTATCCAAAAAAGAATCTCAGAAACCCTGGTTTTGTGGGCCTCCTCTAATGCAAGGATGGTGTCTTCCATTTGAAACCCCCTTCACCTTTGGAGGAGTTGTCCCTGTGTGAATCCTGGAAAGATCCCTGAGATTTACTGAACCACATTTTCTTGCCTCCTCTTTGATTCTGAGAAAAGGATCTTTGAGGAGTAGAAAAGAGTATCCTTATGGCAGACAGGGTCTTTCTGGCCTGTTCACTCCAGGAAAGTATTTCTTTCATAGAAGGGCCAAACATAGATGTTCTATGCTCCACATACATGGACTCCTAGAGGGGTTTGGAGAGCTTCTTGGTCAAATCCCGCTGTAGTCTTGTGAAGTGTGCCAAACAATTCAGGGACCTCAAGACAAAGGTCACTAAAGGAAATATATACTTTCCAAACCTGCTCAATGGCCTGGACTGTCTACTGGGGGATGAACAGAGGAGTTCTGGTCTGCTAGCTCATTTTTGTGGCTGCTGCCACAACCATAGCATCAACATGGATTATTTTGCTCCAATGGTGTCTGTCTTTTGATAGTATCAAAATTTTGTCTAGGCATTGGGGAATTGGTTCAACAGAGTCCAATTCATTCCATCCCCAGTGAGAGAGATTAAATCGATAAGCTCATCCACTGAGGGAGTCACCCAAGATGTAGATGGGCTGGAACCAAAAGTTTCCAGAAAAAAATCACTTCTCTGAGGAGGGACTATTTGAAGACCATCCACCTTTTTTGCTTAAGAATTTCCATGATGTCTGCAAATGAAACATCATCCAGTGGAGATCTGGGGGACCTTTTCTCTTCATCAAAGTCAGTATCTTTGATGAGAGATTCCATAGGGGAATTATGTGTCTCCATTTGCATGTTCCCTTTTGGGGAACCTTTTTATTGGGATGATCTGGACAGGCATACGAAGAGAGGAGAAGTTCCTTAATGGGGACTATCTGGATGTTAGATGGTACCAGCTGTCCCTGTGGAGTACATCAGATAGGATCACAGCTCAGACCAAAGGGGAAAAGGGATGCAGGATCCAAGGATGAAAGAGTAGTCTGATCTCTCAGTTAAGAGAAAGCCCTCTGCATTACCTCAAAGGCAGATGGACTGGTAGAAGCCATGGCTGGCCAAACTGGGGCTAAAATCTCTGAAGCATCCAAGCCTTGACCCTACCCATATCTGTGCCACAAGGAGGAAGTCAGACCCGAGCTATCCACGGGCAAGGACAGCTCCAATAATATTGGAGTGGGACACAGACCCCCAGATCCAGTGCAGGCACTTCAGCTCTAAGACTCATTCCGATCCAAGGGAATAAGAGCAGAACCAGTTAGGGAGGCTGTCAGAGTCTAAGACCTAGCTGTCTTTGGATCGGATACCAACACTCTATGGGCTCTCAAATCCAAAGGCTCTGAAAACGTGAGCTGGATTGGAGAAGGATACATCACTACAAGAGAAGTGGACAGAAGGCTCACAGATCTGATGGGAGATCAAACCAGAATAATCTGAATCTGAGCTCCGAGGAATTTCCTCATCATCCTAGCCATGTCGGCCTCAGAAAGACTTCTGGAGGACTTGATGGACAAGGTTGTCATTTGTGGCCTAGGCCATCTCCTTTGGTGAAGAAATGAGTCACAGGGACACTGGTTCAATTGTGAATCCAGGTGAGTGGGTTTGAGGAGATGTAGTCAGTATAACAGTCAAATCTAAGACTTTTGGATCTGAATGCTTTCTTTTATCATCCAAAGACGTCAGATCAGAAGCTTTCTGTATTTTTTGTGGAGGCTCCAAAGAAGCTGAGGTAAAAGTCGAAGCCTTCGGAGAACAGGGAGATCTCTTACAAGACTTCTTAGTCTCTGAAGAATATTTAGTAGGTTTACTGGGAGTTTGAGCACCTGATGAAGAGGAAGGCAATATCCTGTCACCACTAGATGGCACTACATACTTGCTTTTAGGCCTACTCTTACATTATACTACAATTTCTAGTGGGTTTCTTATATAACTAGAACCTCTTGGTTCCCTTACCCTGTTAACCCGTCCTTTATTGCCTATTCCACACTTGCACAGATCATTGTACTTTTTTTTCTTTTCATTTAGTAAGGCAAACAAGCTTGTCTAACCTACCTTTTGCGGTAGCCATTGCTACAGTTTCTGATTGTTAATAGTAGCTCCTCCACCCTTTGGCTCTTCTCGCTCGATTCGCCCTGCAGGCTCACTCCACTCCCCTACCCTACCCCCAATTCTCACCCACCCCCAGTGCAGCTAACTTTATACATCTGCAACCACACACCTTCCCCTCATCACCCTATCAGTGACTTCTGCTAATTAAGTGCCCCACCTCCACTTCCTACTACTCCTTAAAGCAACTTTACACCATATATGTCCTCTCCCTACCCTCTCCACTCTAATCATCATTTTTCATAACTTTATACAGCTTTCTCTCCTACTTCCACATTTATATTAGTCTATAGTATACTCTTTCCCTCAACTTACTCTACCTCTTATCCTACTCATCCTAATGGCCTCAATACAGAAGACTAAATTCACAAACCTATTACTCTTAACTACTATTCTAGCTTCTCTAACTATACCCTATATTCTAACCACCTATGAACATTATTCACTTACTGAACATCACCACCCCCACCAGCAAACTCAATCAGTTTCTCATGTAAACTCCCTCAACCACATAAACATAACCTCCACTTCTATCTGTATACTTCCAAAGTATCATAGATCCACCATGTTATTTACTTCAAAGACAAGAAAACTTTAAATATCTATAACAACATTTTAAAGATTATACAAAGACCTCAACAACACCCCCTATTAGATGGTGATATTCATCTAAACCCTGGCCCCAATAATAAAATTACTAGTGACCTACACAACCAATCTTCTCATACTACCTTTACCCCAATAAGGCCCTCTAACTCTCTCCTGATAGCCCACCTCAAAATCCGTAGCATTAATAATAAAATCACCCATCTTCATGCATTCTTAGAAGTGCACTCATTCGATATCTTTTGTATTACAGAAACATGGCTAAAGCCTTCAACTCGGGACCAGGAAGTTACTCGTCCTGGATAGAATATCCTGAGATGTGACAGCAAAACCAAAAAGGGTGAGGGTGTAGCCATTCTCTATAAATCAGAACTTTAAGTTACATCCTTCAATGTGTACCTACCCTCAAATACTAATGCTGAAACCCTTACTGCTAAACTTCAAATCAACAACTGTAAATCTATTTACATAATTTGCTCCTATCCCCCCCCCCCCCGGAAATAACATCAATACTCTTGAAAACATCCTCAGTTGCCTCTCTACTCACCTACCTCAGGAAATCATAGTGCTAAGTGACTTTAATATAGATTGGCTACCTGTAGCTCCCCTAATCCTATCACCCACATAAATCTATACGTTTTTTCCCAAATAATAACCACCCTACTAGAATCCATAAACCAGGCGGTAAGGAAACCACCTTAGACTGGATCCTTATAAACAGCCATCCTGACACATATAAATCAGGTACTCTTCCAGATGACATCAGTGACCACACTCTAACCTACATAATTAAACAAAAATCCCATAGCCCAAATTCAAATATTTTCAAAACCTCACGCTATAAAAAACACTTTTATCCAGAGAGCTTCCAAAATGAACTTAAGGCGTGTGACTGGTCCCACTACATCATCTTCAACTTGATGAAGCAGTGTCCTACTTTAATACAAAATTCCTACAAATTCTAGAAAACCATGCCCCAGCTCACTCTACCCAAATAAGGACCAAAATTGCCCCGTGGCTCACGAAAGAAACCAGACAAAAGATCCTCCTACGTAATAAAATTTGGGCCAAATGGACAGCCTCTGTAAAACCATCAGACCACCTTTACTTTAAACAGTTAAGAAATGCCACCAAAAAAGCAATTCTGCTCGACAAAAAAACTTTCACCTTCACCTCCAACAAACCCACCAGCAAAAACCTCAAAAGTTCTGGTCAGGCATTAACAAACTACTTCAGCCAGGGCACTGTAAAACTCCTGCCCCATCAGGTATCAGGCATAATAACTCTAAGCAAATTGCTGATGCCTTCAACAACTACTTTACTGAAGCCATTCAAACTCTAGCTAATACACTAACCCCTGTCAGCACTAGTCCATTAATCACCACAAATAGCCCAGTTCCTTCTTTTCATATACGACCACTACCTACATCCCTCATTTGCACCCTCCTTCAAAAACTCAAACCATGCACCCTTTCAGCTGACTATCTACCAGCTGAATACCTGCAAATAGCAGCTAAAGCCATTGCTTATCCCATTTCCAACCTTATAAATAGAACAATTACAGAAAGCACAATCCCTTCCATCTGGAAAGTCTCTCATATCATCCCTCTACATAAGGGTGGTACGTCTACTGAGATTTCTAACTTTCGACCAATTGCCTTACTCTCTCCAATAGCTAAAATAATGGAAAAATGCATCCACCAACAACTACTTGACCATCTCTTCCATAATAATTTACTTGCTAACTGTCAGCATGGATTTAGGCCATTCCATAGTACCACCACTGCCCTGCTATCTTTTTCTGACTGTATAAACAAAAATCGTAACAATAACTCTCTTTCCT
Source organism: Protopterus annectens (assembly GCF_019279795.1). Taxonomy (NCBI): domain Eukaryota; kingdom Metazoa; phylum Chordata; order Ceratodontiformes; family Protopteridae; genus Protopterus; species Protopterus annectens. The sequence continues at coordinate 1,827,111,477 of NC_056741.1, forward strand.
CTGCACTATTTATTGACCTTTCAAAAGCCTTTGACATGGTTAACCATCATCTACTTATTGATATACTAAAAGTCCGATCACTTGACCCACAGGCATTACTTTGGTTTAAATCCTATTTAGAAAACAGACAGTAAGCGGTGATCTGGGATAACAATCTATGTACACCCCTCCCTGTTAACACTGGAATACCTCAAGGCTGTATTTTAGGCCCTCTTCTCTTTTCAATTTTTATTAATGATCTAAATGATAAAATTCCACAAGCCACCTGCATACAATATGCAGATGATTCTACTTTAATATGTTCTGCTAAGTCCATAACTTCCCTCCAGACCCTCACCCAAACAGTATTTAATATTGTTGAAAATTGGTTCATGCAACATTGCCTCCTCCTAAACCCCCCAAAAATTAAATTATTGCTTTTTGCTCCTACCCAAAAGTCACCACAAATTCACTTCACAGTAACCTCTAACAATGGAACTAGCATATCTCCAGACACTACAACCCGACTCCTAGAAATTACAGAAGACCACAACCTCAGCTTTGATGATCATATCAACTGATACAGAACTATAAAATCTGTCAACAAAAAAACTAGGCTCCCTTTATAGAATCAAACCCTTCCTTACGCCATTAGCTAGATCTACTATTGCCCAGACCCACCTTAGCTCTACCCTGTTCTATGCCTCTGCCATTTATACCAATCTATCTAAAAATAACCTTAGCAAACTCGCAACCAACTATAACAACATTGCCAGATTTGCCACTGGCACCCCATTTAGAACCCACCACTGCCACAACCTCAAACAACTGGGATAGCTAGAACTGCAGAACCAACTACTTTGTCAACAAATTATTATTACCCAAAAGATCCTTTACCACCCTAAGAATACACCAAGCCTCACTAATCTCATTACCCCATACAAAAATCTTGCAGCACTATGCTCAGCTAATAAGCTCCTAGTTTCCACTATTAAATCAAACAACAAGGCTCAGGACTCACTATTCTCTAACACAGTGGGAAAAACATGGAACCAGCTTCCAAATGAACTCTCAACTCTTTCTTCCACACTGCTTTTCAAAAAATATCTTAAAGAATATCTTAAAACACACTGGCTATGTCCCTGCTCTAACCCGGACTAATATTTCATTCCCCATCCTGCTCTCCTTATACTTCTCTGCTCTCTGTCGGTCTGACGCCTACCGGTGTTAACTAGTAAGCTAACCTCTAAATAGTATTTAACGAGATTTCCTTCTTAGAACTCTATAAGAGTTTACTTACTCTAAAAGTGCTAGCCCTCCTCTACACTAGATGTAAACATGTTTGTACATCTGTAAACCAGGCAAAAAAAAAAAAAATTACATTATGTTTGTTTTCTGTATTAGATCTTAGACTAAGCCTTACTAAAGGACTCTGTATACGTTTTATTTTTATGTATAACCCTGTATAAGTTTTTTATGTATAATCTAAATAATGTACTGCAAATCATGTTACTACTGCATATCATGTATGTTGTGTCACTGCCTAAGCTTGGAGCTTTTCTCCCCGGGCCTCTACTGAAAATGGACATATATTCAGTTAGACTAGCCCGGTCAACAAATGTAAAATAAATGAATAAACATCCCTTTAAGGACTAACTTATTACGCCTGTTAGACAGTGCTCTAGAATTAAACACAACACAAATAGAACAGTTGGTATCAAGTTGTGCTGCTCCTAGCCAGTCAAAATTAGTTGGTTTCTTGACTATAGCTTGAAAGAAGCAAGAAAGAAAGAGAAATGGAAAGACAAAGGCACAGCCTCATTTTTAGTATAGCAAACTACCAGTAATGGCAGAAAGAATACCCTCTAAAGGGTAGAAAAAGTTAAAGGAAGAAAAAAGACAAGTACCAACTATGGTACATTAGAGACAACCAAACGGTATAGATAAAATTATAAGGGATGTAATCGGGAAATAAATTCACATATTAGGGGAAAAAAACAGGACAGGGAGTAGATGAAGTTAGTATAAAATGTAGTGGCTAAGGATGACTACTCACAAAAACTGCAGAACTCCAAAAAAATACTATTAAATGTAGTAATCTGAGAGAGATCCGTGCCTGTGGGAGATGGCAACAAACTCGATCTAAGGTATTGTTAGCTAAGCAGGGCATTGTGGGCAGAAGGAGGAGCTCGAAAGTTGGATCTGAAAGTCTAGTGTGTGTGGCAGAATCAGATCTGAGGTCGGATCTGGTACCCACACATTGAGGAAGAATGAAAATGGCCAACACAGATACATAGTTATGGTGAGTACATAATTTAAATTTTTGTAAATGTATTAATTCACTGGCTAAAGGATGGAATTATAATTAATCATGTATATAAAGGAGTGAGAACATTTTACATGGAAAAGGAGGGATAAAGAACTGATACAGAACTGGAAACAATTCCAATCCAATTGTGAAGTGTGGATTCTGAGTTGTTACTGGAGAATGTACAAAATTACAGAAGGTGATTCAGAAGGTTTTAGTGTTAGTTCATTCCCTGCACCACTGTATTGGGAAAAAGGAAATGATTATATAAAATATAAGTTCTTTTTTTGTATTCTATTCCTCCTAAATGACTAGAAATGCATTTTGTTTGCCTTAACTGAAATTAAAAATGAAATATCAAATTTCTTTTCTCTTCTCCTTAACAAACAACATATTTACTGTTTCCAGAGCCAGCTTGCATTTTTATGTATATCTGTTCAGGTCCAGTTTTGCAGCTGTTTTACTACATTATGTCTAATGCAAGGTGACCATTTTGTTACAGGACCTAAAATGGGATACTTGAGGGCCACCCCGGGAAGCCAGGTCTGTAATCCTCCAAGCCCCCATGGAAGTGAAGCTAGGGCAGCCATGTCATCTTGCACTGGGGCAGGAAGGTTGGCCTCCCGTCCTTCACCAAACACTATGGGGATGCCACTCTGTGAATAGCACCACCCAGGAGGCAAGAGGCCACATGCCAGGAGGCTTGAAGTGATGCACATTCGTCTGTGCCTAGCACCATGGGGATGAGAGACTGAGGTATGCCACAAAAAGTGCAGAGATGGGAGGACCCAGGGCCAACTCCCCTGCAAGTTTGAAAGCCCTAGGTGCAAGGCAAAGTGGAGAACTGGTATCACGGAAGTTTGGATGAGGGACTGTCTGAGGCTTTGTGGCCCAGCAGAGTTCCATGAGGCTGGAAAGATCCCCTGAGAGGCTCCAAGAGCACACATGACACTGCATGATTTGGCAGCAGTTAGGAGATATGTAACCCTGAAAAAGAGCTCTCTCTCCTGTGTAGAAGTGGAACCTCAGAGGGGGTCAGTCCCAATGGAAGTATGGATCGGAGAGAGAGGTGGAAAATGACTGGTACAGGACATCTCTCGCCTGGGTGAGGGGGAACGGACCATGCACCCTCTGGGACAAAAGTCTGGAAGGGGGAGAGAGGCAGATAGTGGCAGGGCTGAGCAAACTCCTGCCTGGGTGAGGGGGGTCAGGCAGAGCTCCCCACAATGCAAGTCCTTAAGGGAGCACTAGGACAGACAGCAGTGAGGCCTGGAGAGCTCCTGCCTTGGTGAGTGGGATCAGGCAGAGCTCTTCATGATGGAAGTCCTTGAGGAAGTGCCAGGGTGGATGGCAGAGGGGCCTGGAGAGCTCTTGCCAGGGTGAAGGCATCCAACTTCACCCCATAACCGACAGCATCCTTGAAAAATCTCAAAGTCCCCAGAGCTGCTCTGGATGGGAAAGCAGGGGGACTCTGAAGCCTTCATGAGAGCGGATCTGCCCCTCAGTGGCCAAGGGGAGTTCCAGAGGAGCGGAAGGGATCAGAGAGAAGCTCCCTTGAGAGGGTCTGAGGGCATCTACAAACCTGCATGATTTGGCAGCCTGCAGGAGACATGCAGGCATCAGAGTCCCCTGACATGGGGGGCCACGGCTGGGGAAGGTCTCCTGGCCAGATCGAAGAGAAGGACTGTAGGGTTTCGCCCTGACAGAAGTCAGTACTGGAGCACCAGGCAGATGGGTATAGGGCCTGGAGAGCTCCTGCCTGGGTGAGTGGGGTCAAGCAGAACCCCCCACGATGGAAGTCCTTGAGGGAGTGACTGACTGATGGTGGCAGGGCCTGGAAGGCTCCTGCCAGGGTAAAGGCATCCGACCTTACCCCATGCCCAATGGCATCCCTGAAAAATCGCAAAGTCCCCAGATCTGCTTAGGATGGGAAAGTAGGGGGACTGACCATCCTGGGAAGCCAAGTCACCATTCAGACTGTGTGGTCTAAACTGGGACATTTCTGTGTCCCAAAGACAATGTTTGGGATTCTGGGACAGAGACTTCCAAACTGGGGCTGTCCTGGAAAATCTGGGATTGTTAGTCATCTTGGTCTAATGAGTTAAACAGCTTGGACCAGTAAAAGATTTACTTATGATTTATAAATTTAAAGTATTTGCACAGTTGTTAGCAGATTTCCACAAAGCTCACAAACACACTGCCTGTATCCAGTGCAATCCAGGCACAGATAAGTACGTTAAAATGATTTTTTGCACTATTCTAATATATTTAAGAGTACTATTGCAGTACTTTCTATTTATTTATTGTATTTTCTGCCCTTTATCACTATAAAGTGCAGTGCTTCTCACTGACCTTTCTGTCGCTATATTGTAATCATTTGAGAAGTGTGTGTTTCCAGCTAGTTTGTTTGATTGTCCTATTTGAATTTACTTTGGGCTGACTGCAGTGTGGTTTTACATTACGAAGGCCTTGGATTTTCTTATCGGAGTAGAAGGTGGCCTGCTCTAAGCTGGAGATCACCTAGGAAGTCTTTAACTGAGATGGCCTGATTGATCAGAGAGCTATTTGCTTTGTTTATTCAGTTTTCTCTGCCTCTATTAATGTGGCATGTTTTTACAATGCTGCACTTTACACTGTGGCAGTTAGCAGTGCCCTTTATATATGTAGATACACAGAATTGAAGTTTTCCATTTAAAACTATCTCTGAAATTTCCCTAGTACTTAAACAGCAACGAGTTTAAACACAAACTGAGGAGCCCTCCTCCCCATTTAAACTTGGTCTTGGATAGTCATGAATGTAGTCTATACTCTTACTGCAGTCAAGCTAGCCAGATTTAAACCCCTATTATACAATCCAGTTGTAGAAGACAAAGAAAGATCCATAGTCATGGACATGCACTTCCCTGCTCTCTCTGCAGTCATCTGTTGGATATGGCCATCCTGAGGCAATGTAGTAGTTGTATCATTTTTGCTGAGAAACACTTAATTCTTAAACTAACTAATATAGTGTGTGAGAGATGTAGTTATCCTAACATCACTAGAGGCAAAGCTCTCACATACAAGCACTTATAATAACAAACAGGTTATCTGTACTTCACAATTGCACCTACCTCACATAGTAAAGACCAGACAAACAGACCCATGTATGCTTAAGCCGTTAAATGTAATCTCCCTCAATCACAAAGACATCTCAAACTGTGCAAAGAAAAAGTATCCCTAGCAACCTGAAGAGCATTCCACAAAATCAACACCCAACACAAAACATATGACCACATCTCAGTTTCTCAGCTTCTAAGCCCATAATACACACCACTGCACAACCCAATAAGTTGGTCATAATAGACTCTATTGTGAGATGCACAGATGTCCCACTTTTCAGGTTAAGTAAGGGGAGACTCATGGTTAGTCAGGGTCTGTGATCCAACCAATCACTCATGCACTTAGGTCACTGAACCACAAGTACCATTATGACTCTGACATACTCTGTGTGGGTGTAAACAACCTGACATGCACCTCCCTCGATTACATGGAGAGATTTGATGGAGCTGTCAGACTGTGGGTCCTAGGCCAGTATGAGCCTAGCAATGAGAAGCATTCTGTCTTCTCCAAAGATGATGCCACAATACAAACATAAAATAATTTACTTTAAACAATGGCTTACAGTATGGTCTCACTCGAGGTGGGTACAATATTTGTCAGCCTGGGAGGATACATTTGATAGGCCACTCTGCTTTGCCAGGGATGGTCTCCACCTGCCCCTTTGGGATTTTGAATATTGACTAAAACCATGTCCACCCCATACTGCCTTTTTTAGGCATTGTCAACCTGATAAACCTACAGACATAGTTAAACCAGCCCAGGAAAATCCAAAGGTGTTAACTGTTCAATGCCAGAAGTCTAAATTAGAAACTCCACTCCCTCCCTGCTCTCCTTACCCTGGAGAATGTAAAAATCTCTGTAGTTACTGAATAATGATTTAAAGCTGCTGAGTGCACCCCAGCAATGCAGGGCTACAATGCCTTCCATGCATTTAGACCAACTACTGAATAGGAAGGGACAAAAGGTGGAGGTGTCTTTATTTTCATTAAAACAAACATAACTCATGGCTAGCCTGTCAGTATGGTACACCTGAGTTTTTCCACATCCAGATTACCACAAAGTCCCATGCCATATACTTGCAAACTATAAGGACTTCTCTATGAAACCATAATGCATACTTAAATGTACTGTAGATGTTCCCCTTTCAGCCTAACACCATACTCGTGTAAGTTTAAACTAGCCCAATATAAACTGTGAATCATACACAATCCCAGGATGACTGGACTTTATAAATGCAGACACCTTGGACTAGTTAATCTGTACAGCCACTAGGGGGCACACAGGCATCCTTAACCTAGTCCTCACAATGGTAGAATGTTGCACCCTCCCTACTATATTTCCTCACTTGCCGTGTCAGGTCATAAAGAAGTCTTCTTTGAAGCAAAGGTAAAACCAGGGACACCAGGTACCCTGGAACTTTTCAGACACAATTCTAGGGCATGCTTTCTACTACTAACTCCATGGCAAAATGTCAAGCCTCACCAAACCCCGAGAACCCCACAGCCTATACAGAAACCCTCTAATAAACAACTGCACAGAGACAGCTCTCCCTACCTGGATTACGCACAGACTCAACTCAAAAAACAAGCCGCCCTAGTGGAATCCCAACATCAGTAAGAACTAACAAAAGGATACAATATCCAACAAGGTAAAAAAAAATAAATAATCAACCTAATCAAGTTATTCAGGTGGCTGATAAAGTCCACCAAAGCCAAATCTGAGGTAAAGTTAGCTTTGAGGCCAAGGAAGATCACAAAGCTTTTTTCAGCTATGTCCATTATCTCAAAGGCACTACACAAAAACGTACCAAATTAATTGTAAATTGTGCCACCTATAAAGGAGTGGGAAGATACAGCAAACATCATGGCATACAAATTTAGCTCCAACGTTACCCTTCTCTCCCTGCCAGATGCCCCTCAGAAAGTATTCATATCCTTAACTTTCCCAACTATCAGGAGAGACCAGGTGTTCAAGGCACTCTTCAAGACCAAGAATACTGCATCATTGTGTCCCAATAACATCTCAGGATGTTTCCTTAATAGCATGAAACATGAACTGTTGGGGCATCTAGAATCACTATTTAACCACAGCCTCCAAAAAGGCATCGTGCCAAACAAATGGAAGACTGCAATGGTTATCTCACTGAGCAAGGGTAGGTCATCCACAGATCCTGGGAATTATCAACACGTAAACCTGACTAGCCTGATATCCAAAGTTATGGAGAGAAAAATTATTGATAGCCTTCATGACATGTAAGTAACTTACAAACATTAGACCCAAATCAGTTTGGGTTTCTCAAGTGCAGGTCTTGCCTACTCACCATAGAGGACTTCTTCGAGAAGGTCACCAAGGCAGTACACAAGGGCAAAATGGTACATGCAGCCTACCTGAACCTGGCCAAGGCATTTGATACAATATCATACTTGGGCTTTGTAGAACAGCTCAATAAACTAGGTATGAATCCCACCACCACCCAAAATTTAGAATAGGGGAGTCTTCCTCTACAAAAAGGCCAGTTACTAATAGGTTGCCACAGAACCTAGTGCTGGGGCCACTCCTGTTTGGTAACTACTCCTTTGAGGCTAACATTATGGGTCTCTGGTTGACCAAGTTTGCAGATGATTGTAAATTGAGTGCAGTCATTGACTCCCCCAAGACACAAAAATATCCTCCAAGAAGACTTGACATAGACTAATAACTGGTGCCTGAGTCATGGTCTATAACTCAATGTCAAAAAGTGCATCACAGTATCTTTTAGAAAGACATCCACCCTGTCAAACTACTACATTGACAATACACCCCTAAGAGTAGACTGTAGTTGGGGATTTGGGAAAGCATGTAGAATAGTGATTTTTTTTATTTGACCATCATATGTCTACTGTAGTGAGGAAATCATTCTATACTCCACAACGTATAAGCAGGGGGTAGGGCATTTAAATACAAACATGTCATCATTCTGTTGTCCTCTGCTCTCATAAACACCTTTATTAAATTATCACTTAACACATAGGGAAGCATACATTAACAGAAAAGAAAACATGTCACAATCACCTGCAATGATAAACCAGCAAACAAATATCCAGGCACTTGTCCGAATTAAAAACACTTGAATCCAGTGTTTTACATGCAAAAAAATAAAATGATGTGATACTAGTTTTTGGTTCCGGTGTGGTTCTGAGTTTGTTAGAAAAGGAAACATATTAACATTTTTCCATTTACATATGTTACACATCACATCTTTTCCTTTCTTTTTTGTAACTGTCATTACTCCAAGAAGGCAGGAAGAAGGAAACAAGGGTGTTGAGCAAAGAGATGGATGGACTGTGTGACAAAAGTCCTGTAACAGTCAGACATGACTGTTGAAGAAGGAAGGAGAGCGGCACTGAATTGAGAGAGAGATGGTGGCAGTTGACAAGACACCCCAACTCCCCATGTAGAAAATGGGAAAAATAAGGTCGATGCTGCTGCTGATGATGATGATGATCATCATCATCCTTATCATCAGTCCAACATTACATAAATTGCTAAATTCCTTCGTTTCACTTAAATCTCACTCCATCCTCTTCTTCCTGATCATTATTCTAAATGTATTGTTCCCACAATTTCCATTTATTTCTATGTAATATGCTCCTTCCCTTTTCTAAAGATCCTTCTTCCAGTTCTTTTATCTCTATTATAATATTCAGTACTTCAAATACAGTTAATTTAGACTTTGATTTCCATTTTCTAGTAATTGCTTTGTTTGGCAGCCAACAGAATCAAACTAATAAAGCCCTTCTATGTCTAGACAAATCAGGTCCTGTGTCCCAGCTCAAAAGAATAAACAAGAGCTTCCAGTTTCTCAGTTTTTATATTGTTTTAGTCTCTTCCCCTTATCCTTAGCTGCCATAACAGAATCCTTTCTAATTTTTACTCTTAAATACTTTATCTTATCATGCCCCCATAAATATGGGTATTGCTAAACCAATCCGTGTCCGAGTACATAATTCATGGCTGTAGCCTTTGGTTTATTGTCATTAATTTTATATCCTGAAAAGACTTGAAACTTTCTCAAAATATGTTCTAGTCTGGATTTATCAGGTACAAAATAATATCATCTGTAAATAAAGCTGCCTTTTCTTGATTACCATACCATTTATATCTTTGCATTTCTAAGTTCATTATTTTATTTGTCATTGGCTGTAAATATAAAGTAAATAACAAAGGGGAAAGAGGACACCCCTGCTTGGTTCCTCTGCTCAAACACAACTTATCCAAGAGGTACCCTCTCATGTTAATTCTTGCCTCTGATCCATCTTAATTAACTTGATTAGTGTATCAGAGAATGCAAATACTTCTACTGCCCTATTCAAAAAATCCCAGCTTACTCTGTCGAATGCTTTCTCTGCATCAAGACCCACTAAAAGCAAAGGTGTTTTCATACATTCTGCATCTCTCTGGATCATAATCATTGTAATATTAAGCATCAAGCATTAAGCATGTTAAGCATTAAAGGCACTAACATTGGTATTTTCTTACATTCTGCATCCCTCTGGATCATCATTGTATTATTAATGTTGTCCTCCCCTCCATAAAAACACACTGATCTATAGCTATCAATTTGGCTACATATTTACCATTCTTTTAGCTAGTACAGACATAAACACTTTAAAATCATATTTTAAAATTGAATGGGTCTATATGAATCTGGGTCTGCCAGGCCTTTACCATATTTAGGTAATACAGCCAGTACAGCTTTCTTCCAAGATGTTGGTGCTTCCCCTCCTTTTTTAAAAAACTGTTAAACAAAATCTTTCAGATCTTTATCATTTTCTTCACTTCAGACTTCCACACAAACACCTTATGTTCCTGGATACATTTCTGCAGATTGATTATATATTATGTCACCACTTTTATCTCATCTTCTCCTGTCTTAACTGTTAGTTGTTGAGCCTCATTTACCTTTAACCTTGGCATAATTAAGTCTTCCATAAATATTTCCATTTGTGCTCTTTCATGTTTTCCATATTTCTCTGCTTTATACAAATTTTCATAATGAATTCTGAAATATCTCTACCTCTACAAGATCTCTGGTTATTTTTCTTGTTATAGCTTCCCTAAGTTTGGTGACAGCCCTTTCTACTTTCTGTTGCCTATGTCATTGTGCTAAAAGTGTTTGTGAATATTTTTCTAAACTCTTGCATATTATCCAGGTACTTCCTTGTATCTTCAGCAATATGCATTTGCACCTCCTCTTTTTCTGTAAGATTCTCCTTATTTGACAATATTTTAACCTTTGTCAGCCACACTAATTAATTCCTATTATTTCTTAACCATATCTCTTTCTTTTTTATTTATACCCTAGTGTAAACTCCATTTTCATTTTATCCCATTCACTAGCTATAACTTCTGAAGATATTTCTATATTCCCTAATAACTCTCAAATAACCACTACCCATTCCTTAAATTCCTCTCTTAACAGATAAGCATAACATCACAAGTGCCTCATTTTACTTCATTACCCTGCATTTCGATTAGTGCCTGATCTGAAATAGTTACTGGATGTGTGTCATAGCTTTAAATCAAATGCACATGTTCATGAGAAATATAATTTCTATCTAGTTTAGCCATGTTAATATTCCTTGGGAAACAATATGTAAATTCTCTCTCAAGAGTTCCTCTTACTGAATTTGCATCTACCATACCAAATATTTTCATAGCTTTCTTGAGAAATTTACCCTCTTTTTTATATATTTACCCTTCTAGGTATCCCTGATACATCCTTATTATTGTAAACCAAGTTCTAGTCCTCCTTTCCATCAACAAAGAATACTCAGAACTCTCAAGATTAATTATTCCATGTAAAATCAGTCAGCAATGAATCTTTGTAAGTTTCACTCATAGCAAAATGTACAACTACCTTCAGCTGAAGATTTCTCAACTCCTACTGAACATTTTCTAATGGAAAAAAGCTAATATCTTTGCAGATAGCATTTTTGCACTGCTTTCATCATTTTATCTGACTTTGCAAGCCTAGATGTTTACAAAAAAAATTATTTCTAGCTTAACCCAAAGTTATTAACCTAGATTCATCCTTGCAATAATAACCAAACACATCTTAAGTCTACATATAATAGAAAACACTGCTCTTTTACATTCCACCCCTGTAGCCTGAGATTAAAGCATATTAACATTAAATTGATTTTGTCCAGCCTTTCTTCTCTTGTTATATTGTAAAGCTGATATTTCTTACAACTAGAACAATACTTGCTTACTATAATATTTTTAACACATACAGTAACATTTAAAATATCCCTGACTTCCCATTTCACAAAATTGCTTTATTATATATAATACACAGTTTATATCAT